>NW_026682823.1:0-104104 GCF_029962835.1 Magnolia sinica | reverse complement strand
ACTCCTCCATTTCACTCGGAGGCATACGATAGGTGGGTAAAGAAATGGGCGCCGCACCAGGCATGAGATCGATAGCAAAGTCAATCTCGCGCTGAGGAGGTAATCTAGGAATTGCCTCAAACACATCTTCAAACTCCCGAACTACCGGCGTGCTAACTAACACCGATTTAGCCATACTCTCCAACAGAGAAGTATAATTATCAAGACAAAAAGGGTAACTGACCTGAACTGGGAAAGTAACTATCTCGCCCTCAGGTCCATGGATTATCACTGATCTGGCTTCACAATCAATCTCTTCTTGCATCCTCGTGAGCTAATCCATACCCATAATAACATCGTAATGATAAAGAGGTGTGATAAAGAAATCAACACAAATCGATCTACTTCCTAGATCGACCAAACAATCCATACAACGCTTGTTCATAGCAGAGAAAATCCCCGTAGCGGTAGTAAGCGTCACTCCTTGCATAGAAACAGTGCTCAAACCCAAATGCCTAACTACCGCATATGATATAAGAGAAGTAGTGGACCTTGTATCCACCAACATAGAAACGAGAATACCTTCAATGTGCATTGTAACCTCGAAGGATCTTGGCACCAAGTCAGACATAGGCTCTTTAACTGAGAGCGCATGAACTCGAGCCTGCTGCTAACGATTCGGCGGAGGAACCATGGGCCGCTGAGGTGGCCTGAAGCTAGGTACTGCAGGTCTGAAGGATGGATAAGCTGGCGCTGAACGAAGAGGTGGAGGAGAAATAACCTAAGGCATCGGATGGCTAATCCTCTGCGGTGGAGTAAAACCACTGGCCCGCATACGTGAAAAGTAAAAATGATTCAAATGCCCCATCTTCCCACAATACGAACAGCGAAGATCAGCTCGCATTTGTTGAGCAGGCAGCGCTGAACGCCTAGGAGGAGAATCTGTCCGCAGCCTCTTGCCGAGAAAAGGTGCACCCTCCTCATAGGAAGAAATGCTAGCACAGCATATCTTCGATCGGATCTCAGGCCTCAATCCCTCAGAAAAGCGCCGCATCCTCATCGGCTAATCGCCCAGAATCAAAGGAACATACCGACCTAGCTCAGTGAACCGGTTCTCATACTCCGTCATCGACAGCCCTGCATGGCGGAGGCGAAGGAACTCACTCTCCTCATGTCAGTACGTAACCGGGAAATACTTCTCGTGGAAGCGTGCCTCAAACGCCTGCCACGACCCACAGGAGGAGAGTTCTCACTCGTATCCTGTGCCTCAACCTCTTCCTCGTCTTGCTCTGTTTCTTCTTCAATCTCAGCACCACCTTCAGCATAACTCTCATCCTCATCACTCTCTGACTCATCCTCACTCTCTGTGGCCTGTCGACGAGGACCAATCTCCATCTGCTTAAGGGTCATCAGATTAATATGACGAACAGGAACCGGCTTCTCTGCTTCAAGCCTATAGCCAAACTCATGAGGTGACCAAAAGGAAGCGATTCGGTCCTCCTAGTCGAACGAGAGATAAGGATAATCTGACGCAAGATGTACGTTGGCACACACAACTTCTCTCCTTGCCCCACCTGATACAGAAAATCTACCATCAGGCGCGTACACTCGCTGCGATTGCTCCACCTAGGATATACATTGAACGTACACATGTGGTGAAGCAAGCGGAAGTCATCCGTCATGTTGGTAGCCAGAAGACTCTTATTAGGCTGCCATTCGACCAGACGACCACACAGGAACCGGGTGCGACGGTCCCTCTCAAGCATACTGTTCAAATTCTTCTCGCTGGCATGCACCTCACCAAGTGGCACATTCAGGAGTCGGGATTTCAAAGCGACGTTGACCGTAGCCTCCCGACCGCTACCACAAGGAATCTTAAATTGCAGAGGCTCCAGCGAAGGATCACGAATATTGGCATAAAAAACTCGAACAATACTTGCATTCGCGCGATACTCGCCTTCAAACAAGGGACACCAACCAGCCCCTTTTAGACGCTCCAACAATAGGAACTCACCAAACAGCCGCGGATCAACATGAGCCTCAAAAGGACTCTACGGCCTTCATAGATTTCATAAGACAACTCCGCCAATAAGGTCCTACCAATGGGAGTTCGAGGATCAAGGTCCCGCTTGGTCTGAAATTCACGAGCGGCGGTCGTGATCTCGGCGGCACCTCTCGGCCTCCGTGAACGGGTTGGGCGGCTAGGCCCGACTTCATCCACGGGCGCTCTTTTCTTCCCCATCAAAGAAAGAAGGGAGGAAATGGAAAAGATGGCCATGATAAACTCAAAGAGGGCCATGAGAAATGAGAGAAAGAGAGAAATAAGAAGAATGGTGAAGCTTCCACACACTTGAGATCCTAAAGATGGATTTGGGAGCCCAAATGAGAAGAAAAGGAAGTGTAAACAGCAATGGGGGTGAGGGTTTTGAGATAGGTTGGTAGGGTTTGCACGAAAAATGGAAGAAAAAGAAGATTTGGAGAAGATTTGGAGGAGTTTGGAGAAGAACTTGAAGGAAAGGAGAGCTTGGGAGGGAGGATTATGAAGGAAGTAGGGTATAAAAAGGGTTTAAAGTAGCAGACCGTGGAGGGGTGGGCCACACTAGGCCATACATTCGTCGGCCCGAGCCGGCCCGCTGATCGGCGAGGCCTCGCCGAACCGGCGATGACATCGCCGGTCTCTAGACCGACCGGCGATGGCTCCCATTTGGGCAAGGTCCTCCTGGTCCCTTAGCTCCTAAAAGATGTGGGTCCCCCCCCGGGCCCCACTAGAAATGCCCCGATCGGCCTCTTGCTTGATTCGACGCCTATCGGACCATTCGGGAAGAAATCTGATACAAACAGAGATTTCTTAAAGATTGAAGGGTTAAAATGAGATGATAAACCATTTAAACTCATTAATAGATGGTCTAGGAAAGGTTTCGGGTCGCTGTGTGTGATCAGGAGAGAGCACAGACTCGATCTCGGCAATCGTTTTCAGGAAACTTTCGCCGATAGAAGCAACGGAACACAAACACACAATCTACGATAAACTCGCACCCAAATACACTAAAGTGGCGACAGTGTGCGGTGTGTGACCATAACCCAGGTCTAGTTTAATCCAAATCATGCTCTGATACCAACTTGTAACGCCCTGAAATTCGGGGGTCGAGCATAACTCAGCTCCCGAGTTCCAAAACATCACTTATGCAATATATTGATTGATGGATGTATGTTGTCTGTATTAGTGCATAAAACATGGAATAGATTAAGCCAAAGTGCAAATATAATTCAGGGATAAGTGGAGAAAGCAAGTGGAAGACTTAAAGAAATATATGTGTGTACATGTGCAAATCCCTGAAATACATACACATACCAGGTCGTAATGTAAGTGTTGCTATCAAAATTTCAAGTATCAAATTACATCATTTAATTCCCAAAAGAAATCCCAGCATCCCTCGCATCAGAACAAGGCTCACTAGAACCCGTCTAAAAATTGCATAAAAGATAAAGCAGCCTCATCATCCTCGATCTCCCGCTCTGCCTCAGAGGTCTCATCAATATCTGCAGCTAAGACAGAGTCTGGTGGATGTTTAACACCGCCCCAGATCGTGGGAGTGAGTAATCAACTCAGTGGAACAATAAAGCAAAGGTTAACATGTTATCAGTTCAATCAAGCAGTAATGATAAGGCAGAACAATTAAACAGGTCCTAAGTACTCTTGTTAATGCAAGGATGTATGTAGAATGATGCGTGCCCTCACATGTACACCCTCGACATCTTCATCTTACGTTACGCATGACATCGCCTCAAAGTGCGCCACATCTACAAAGCACATGCAAATGCGGTGCATGAACATGATTACCAAGTTGTTATTAGTCCTTTTCATATAGCAGGATTGGGAAGCTAAGGTACCTACCTCATATCACCATCCAAACAGTGATCCATTATAGGGTCGTCAGTCCTAGGCATCTCATACGATCATATGGTTTTAGGTCATTACAAAGAGCTCGTCACCAATCAATGCACGCCTATCATACCATCGTTACTACACTAAGGCTCGTCACCTCAATGCGGTATCCAGGTATGCTCGAGGTCACTACAAAGGGCTCGTCACCAATCAATGTAGGCCGACAGCACGAATATAGTGTCCCATACCACCATAATCGGCTCACGAGTTTGGTTGCTCACTGGTCAATACGGGGAGGCTCGTCACCCTAGCATAGGCCGACAGCTCGACCACGGTGTCCCATACCACCATGTCCGGCTCATAAGTCTTAGCGGATCAAGGTACGATGGTTAACAGAATTTCATTGGTAAGTTCGGTCCCCTAGATTCAAGCAGTAGCATCCATACATGGTGAACATACATCGAACAATTGGGTTACTTGACAAACTCAACTAGCACGAGCGCACGTTGGGTTGAACGACATAGAGTGCGCAAACACTCTGCGTGGCCAAACCATTGCCGACAACTCTAATACGACTCGGGTTCGTCTAATCACGTCCTAAGTGGCGAAAGCAATCTTAGCCACGAACTTAAGGCCGATTACCAATTTCCTGGACTATTCATAGTCCCAAACACATTACACTACAACAGATATTTGTATTGAATGTAGAACAGTAATGGAACAACAACTTCAACCATGTAGCATATGAGTACTTGAAGAATATCAATTTAACATGAATGTAAGCATAAGTAATGCTTGAACTTAAACAACAAGGAATGTAACTTGCATAAAGGAAATTATATACACTAGTGGGAGAGTTGAGAATCGCTTCTCAATGCCCATACTAGGTTGATATATCACACTTTAGATCATTCAGACATTTCTACAAACACTTAGAATACATAATACAACATACATGACGTATGTTGAAATACACGCATTTGGACAATTCCTTTTGTCAAGGAGTTGTCACACATACATCTAGCATAAATACATGACAAATAATCATGGCAAACACAGGTTCATATTTTATACGCATACGGTACTTCCTACATATACATAGAATACACAAATCTCAATATAACACATGCATATCAGGAACACAAAATAAACATAACATTTGGCATGTGAAATCTCATCCATAACAAGAATAAACCATTCACTGGCATTGAAAGCCTTGAAAACCATAACCTATACGATTAAAGTCCGCACCTTAATCTAGAAAAGAACACCGAACTTATTTCAGACGATTTGTCTTCGTCAACGGCGACAAGATAACCTAAAGCAAGAATAAAAATGAGCTACAACAACACAAAGACTAATCTAAGCTCTAACACAGATTAAGGTTAGGTTAACTTACCTAAGGATGAACTCAGAATCACCGGAATAACGATTCAAAAGTGAAGGTTCAAGGATGAAGAAGAATAGGAAAGAATCTAAGATGATTCACCAACTTCTCTCTCACTTTCTCTCTTTTCCTATCTCTTTCTTAGCTAGGGTTAGAAAATTCGTATGGAAAAGAGAGCTAGGGTTTTAAGGTTTATAAATAGGCCTAACATTGATGAAAATAACCCCAAGGCCAAGGTATACTTAGGGTATAACCAAAACCGGCCTCTCACGATCCAACGGAGCACTTCCGGTGGGCCTATTACTACGAAAGGTCGGACTTAAGCTCCCTGACCATGGATCTAGGTTAGGCTGAGTTTTTGTACCGATCAGATTTATAGATCAGTCATGGCGGACCAGTTTCAATTCAACGGTCACCAAAACTCGATCAGGTCCACCGGCACTTTGACACGTCTGGGCCATCTTCCCTGATCCGAGGGTAAATTTGGGTCAGAATCCAAAGGTCAGATAGCTTAAAATCGTCACGCAAGCGACACAACTCAAATTTCATAAAATCTTATTAAATTTCCAACCGTTCTCACACTCTTCACTCCGGACTCAATCAAATCGACCCAGAACATCATCTGGACTTGATTTTTGAGGTGATAGCCAAGTCCAACATGGTGACCAATATAGCCTAAGATCATCATATCGGACTTTCGACACGCGGTCCAGGTCCGATCTAGATCTTCCAAAATTTTCCAAGAACAACTGGACTTAGCGATAAATCCCAGATTTCAAAGTAACCTAGTGCTAATGATTCTACAGGTTTTAAGTCATGCAGATCAAATTTAAAGTGATTGATGCAAATTTCACAAGCAATCGAGTTTAACACTAATTACCCCAAAAACAACTTCTAAGGAAAATAGAGGTGATACTCGGGTCTTGGCACAAAATTTTTGAGGTCATTACAAAAACTTGCCAGGTGAACCTCATTACATGAAAGGAAAGACTCATACAAGATGGCCCACTTAAGGTTTTTAAGCCCAAAAATATCTGAGAGTTATTTTTTAGAATTTAGATGCTGCATTAAATGATTTGGGAAGGTGGTGGACCCTACCGACGTGGTCCCACATAAATTCTATGTCAAACAGACTTTTATACAATGTTGGTTTCTAGCCATCTTCAATTTAGATTTATGATCATGTGAGACCCACATCTGGTGAAATGAAGGATTCATATGGTAGCTCTATGTATGGGTTTTAAAAGGTATAAAGCGATCCTCATTGGTTTGGTGAGTACAATTTACGGTGATGGCCTAAACATGCGTACTTGGAGAAACTGTGCGGGAAATATAGTGCAGAACTAGTTTTGGCCCAATCTTGAGTATGTCCCCTGATCACAGGTGACCACCTTTCAGTGTCCCACCAGGTGCCCTAATTTGTACTATATATGTACTTCAAAAACTATAAGCTGGGACCAACTGGTTGTGCACACATAATATTTGGTATAGGGCCAAACATAAGTACTTTAATTTTCTGCACAACTGTGCCTTACCCCATTTTGGGATCCACTCCCTGATCATGTGGGGTCTAATTTGGCCTAAGTAAAATATTATTTATCTATTCATTGGTATAGGTTAAAGGTTCCAAGTGGCGGCCTACTCATATCTCCAACATGTGGTCCACTACAGAGGCCCAATGTTGGTACAAAACACAAATAATCAGACAATTTTCAGCAATGGGGTCTGTCACAACTTAGGGCCAAATTTCCAAACACTTAGGGAATAATTCCTGACAAAAGGGTGGGACATCCCAACTCACTTATATAAGGATTAAACATTCCCTAGAGTGGGACCCTTAACTACAGAGTGTGGGGCCTACTACAAGGTATCAAAGAGGCCTACATGCAATACAGTCAAGTACAATGGCAAGTGGGGCGCACATGCTAGTTTCCAGATTCGATAAACTAATAAAATGCATAAATCACAAGTGATCCCACACCCAAGTGGGTCAAAAAGAGGATGAATGTTATGTATAACATATATCCAGCATAAACATTTAATAGCACATGAAATATATTGATCAAATCTCTATGATCATATTCTCTGTTGAAAAATTCAATCCAATGGATGGTTTAGTAATACATCATTTAAGCTGTATATAGGTTTCCAACCACACAAAGCCTTGGATCCATCTGGACCATACAAAACAATTTAAGATTTATCCTTACAGACGTATTTGTCAAATCAGAATTCTCTAAATTTTATCATGAAAGAATCTAATCATAGGGACCATACATATGATTATTAACTATCTCAAGTAAGTTAAGAACAAATATCAAATGCATCTGACCGTTGGGATCACGGATATGGCCCAAACAAGAATGGTCATAACAAGCCCCCAAATACATTTATCGTATAAGACCAAGATCTCAGTTGTCCGAACTCCCAACTAAGACCGTTGAAATTAAAAATGGGTCTGTTTTAGGCAAATCAGAATCCTGCATGTGCTGCTGGATAACAACCAAGTTAACTTGATGCTATGGATGATTGGACCGTTGGATGGCTACGAAATATAGTCCAGAGTTAGTTCATATTGTGGTTAATATTATTCCCAAGTTTCAACTCTGATCTTAGCAAGGTCGATTTTATAGGCATTTTACAAGTTGTTGTCCAGATAAAAAAATGGGATTACATATGAAGGGTATGGATATAATGTTCACCATGGTGGACCATACTGACATGGGCCACTTTGCTGACCACTATAGCCATAAATACATGCACATAAGAACTCCACACTAGTGGGGCCACACATATCAAGAAAATAAAAAGAGGAAGAAAGAGGAGGATGGAAGGAGGGGTGTAGACTCACCTCAATGGATGGATGGTTGGATGATGATGTGTGGTCCACTCCCTCTTGATCAATAGTGAGCCACACCTTGGCCCCAGTCTCTCTCACTCTCTCTTAAAATCTCAGAATTTTTCTAATTATAGGAAAATAATAAGTACAAGAGAGCTCCTGATCTTATATAGGGAATTGGGGGTTGAGGTGGCAAGTTTATGAGATCTTATTGGTGCTAAAAGTGAGGTGGAATGTGATGTATGGTTTAGGTAGTGGATGAATGAGGTGGATGGTGCTAAGCATGTATTGGCCAAGGTGGAAGAAATCTAGACATGCATTAGCTAATGGATGGATAAGGGTTATGGGTTATAGGTGATGCATGGTGGATGATGAAGTGGAGTGTTGTAATTGGTTGTTTGAAGTGATGTAGTACAAATCAAGACATGCATTGGATACATGTATAGGATGAGGTGGACATGAGTCATGATTAGTTTCTAACGCATGGGGAGAGAGCTAATGATGAGTTTTAGGATAGAATCCAATTTTATCTTATAGTGTTTGTCTTACATGTGCTAGCTTCTTATTTTGTCATGTAACAATTGTCCTATTTGTTGGTAATTTTTATGTTCTAAAAGTGAGCTTTAGGGCCACATGGGCTCAAGTCCAATGGGCCTAGTATAATAAAGGTTGCTTATGTTACTGGATACATAATTTGGGCCTTACATCTAATGGGTCATATCTCATTAACGGAGCGTCGGATTGATGTGCGGTTTTCACCATTACGATCGCAATGACAAAGCGGTCCACATGATAAAGGTTTCAAGATCATCCGGAACAAATCACTTGGGTGAGTTTTTTAAGTGCACTAAGGTGCAGTATATGGTCTATCAATGGTGCGAGTTGGGACACGTGTGCATACGAGCGATGTTGCAAAAGACCGGGATCCCACAGATATGCCTCATTTATGGTTTGGGCCTGGAAGGACAATCCAACACCACTACACCAACATAAATCTCAAGCACACAACTAGGTAGCGGCTATAGCTCAACCTGTCCATGAAACCTCACATACAAGTACTAGATAGAGCACGAGTAGCATGCACGAGTTGATGATGAAGGGTAGGCCCACACATTCATGGTGGCCCACACTCCTATCTCTATCAATCTCAGTATCCCTCCATCTTTCCATCTTCCTCTCTCTCTATCTCCATCTCCCACTCAATATCCCTCTCTCACTCTCTAAAATGAAAGGACAAGGGTAGAAAGGCTTTATATAGCTCTAATCAGAAAGTCAGTATATTACAAAAGTATTAAAATTTGAGGACGGTCGGTCGGACCAACTGAAACTGACAAAGTACCATTTCCTTAGGTTCTCAAATAATTGAACCCAAGGGTTGATAACCCCAAGTGTAAGGCTGTGATGCAGTAATAGCTCAGTGAGACCAAGGTCAAATTCTCATGAAATGGGGAACACAACCTATAACCAATCTAAAGGTAACGATTTGCCTGAGTTTTTAATCCAGATACGTAAATGAGTTTTAAAACAATAAAAACAAAAGACTAAAGATCCAAGAATCCACACATAGTACTCACAATATCGCATTCATTAATTTAACTTTTATAACTCAATTGGAATCAAAGTCTTATCCTATCCAATCAGAAGATAATTTTGTTAAAACAATCATCAACACCAATAAAACATAATTTTAATTGAACGATCTTCTTATAAAGCACTCATATCTCAATCGCAGGGAATCAAAAGTGTCAAAAGCATCCTTAGGAGACAATATATCAATTAATAACACAAATTGATTCCTTCTTGTAATTAAGCATTGTAATTGCACTTCCAAGAATCTAATGTGTACGGAGTTGACAATGGATAAAAGATGAAATAGTACAAAAGCTTTAAAGTAATATCCAAATTTATTTCAATCTACTATCATAATTTAAACCATTGTTATTGAATCAAATAAACTAAATAATGTAATTAACAACAAGCTTCATCCCTTAGCCTTAACTACTAACATCCCAGAGTAAAAATAAAGAAAAACTAAAAATGACAAACTAGAATTGAGGGATTGAAGATGAATGGCGTCTTCATGGAAGCTCTGCCACCCCTAAGTCACTCTCCCAAGCCCTAATTCATCTGTAAAATAACCTAAAACACCCATTTAAATATAAAAAACTCCTGCCAATTTTAAATTGACTTCAAAATTCTACACTTTTGTTATGCTTCAGTCGCATCGAACATCACTTTGGTTGCACTGAAGTCACACCGAGTCCAGCTGAATTTTCCTTTGGCCGCAGTTGAATTTCATCAAAATTTGTTTGAAGTCTCTGTCTCCCTCAGGTTGCACCGAACCCTTCTTCGGTGGCACCTAACCTAACTTTGGTGGCACTTAAGTGTTGAGATGAATTAACTATGAAAATCATTATTTATTGCTGAACTGTTTTTTAAACTTTCGATTAGACTGAATCAACCTCAGGTGGGACCGACCTGTTTGTAATTTTTATTATTGAATCGTGTGATTTTTCAGTATTTTCTCCATCCTTTGTATTTGGTTTTCTTTAATCTTTAACACGTGAAATCTTTAATATTTTCTTCCAAATCTCTAGTTCTTCATTGGTAATTTTTTGAGTTTTAATTCCTCCATTTTTTAGTTTGTCACTTGAAATACACCGAAGGAAGTTTCTCAACGTGAGTTTCACAACTTTAGTTTGCTCAACAGTTTGTGGGTGGTGGGCACTACGAAACTAAGTTGCGTATCAAACCAATTCCACAAAGTCGCTAGAAGTGGCTAATGAATTTTGTGTCACGATCAGAAGTAATGGTCTTGGGAATTCGGTGCAGTCGCAGACCTCTTTGAAGAATAGATTCATCACATGTGTTGCATTGATGGTCTTCTTACATGGGATATAGTACGCCATATTTAAAAAATGATCTACCATCACGAACACCAAATACAAGCCACATTGCGTTCGTGAAAGACCAAGCATAAAGTCCATAAATAAGTCATCCCAAGGGCTGTCGGGCATATGTAATGAGGTGTAGAGGCCCTATTCTGAGATTACTCCTTGGAGGTCTAACAAACATAACAACGCTACACTGCTTTACCCTTGTCACGTACCAATTATAGTCAGTAATATCGTTCCTCAACAAGAGCTCATGTCTTTTCTCACCCAAAGGTGTCTACCAAGGCTACCTAAATGTAGCTCATGGATAATCTACTCCCTCAGAGAACTTTGGAGATGCACAATTGATTCCCTTTGAAGAGAAAACCATCTTGCATATGTAGGTCACTGGAATAACCCTCTTGGCACCTCATCCATGCATCCTTAAAGTCCTCATCCTTGACATACAACTCCTCGAGACAATTGAAGCCAACTACATCATTTCTCATCCTAATAAGTAGTGTTGTATGCATCGCAGTTAAGTACATCAACTAGCTTGTTCCGCTATCCTAACTTATGCTCTAGAACGAACGTAAATTCCTACAAAAATGCGATCTATCTAGTATACACACGATTCAGGTTAGCTTGACTATTAATAAACTTTAAGACTTGGTGGTAAGTGTAGAGAACAAACTCTCTTTGAATCAGATAATGTTGCCAATGTCGCAACACTTGAACCACTGCGTATAGCTCAAGCTCATATGTCGACCACTTCTTTCAACCTTTGCAGAGTTTCTCACTATAGAATGTTACTAGCCTGCCTTCCTATGATAAAACTCCTCTAATTCCGACATATGAGGCGTTACACTCAACCTCAAACAGTTTTTCGAAACTGGGAAAAACCAAGACCAGTGTTGTGGACAATTAATGTTTGATTTCAGCAAAGCTCTTATTAGCCTAAATGGTCCATTGAAATGGCCATTTTTTCATGCAATTTATAGTGGGTGCGACTATAGTGCTAAATTCCATGTGAATCGATGATAGAATGTTGCCAAACTTGTGGACACTCCACACTTCATGAATGTTCGTCGGAATCGACCATTCCCTGATGGCTCGCATCTTTTCATCATCCACATGGATGCACCTAAAAATCCTAAGAACAATATGCTATCCATTAAAAAAGTACACTTGTTCAAGTTGGGGAACAACTTGTTAATTGCTAGGACTTGTAGCATCTACTTGAGATGTTCTCATGCCCCGTTTCACCCTCGCTATATATCAGGATGTCATCAAAATATACTACCACAAAATGGCCCATGAACAACTTCAATACTTGATTAATCAGATGCATAAAGGTGCTCGGTGTGTTCGATAGACCAAAGGGCATGACCAACCACTCATACAACCCTTCCTTGGTCTTGCATGTCGTTTTCCACTCATCACCGGGCCAGATACGAATATGATGGTACCCGCTCCTTAGATTAAATTTTGAGAACACCTTAACACCTTATAGTATATCAAGCATGTGGTCAAACTGTAGTATTAAAAACCGATATTTAATGGTAATCTTGTTAATTGCCCGATTGTTGACACACATGCGCTAGCTCCCATATTTGTTCGACGTTAATAAGGCTAGCATGGCACATGAACTCATGCTCTCCCTTAAAAGACCCTTACAGATCAATTCCCCCACCTGTCCTTGAAGTATCTCACGCTCTTTCGGACTCATCTGATAGTGAGGGCGGTTGGGCAAGCTAGCTATAGGGACAAGGTCTATGTGATGTTGGATGTCCCGCATGGGGGTAATCCATCGAGTAATTCTTCAGGCAAGATTTCTTTGGATTCGTTTAACAACAACCTTAAACTTAGAGGAATGTCTAAGGGCTCCAATTCTTAGTCCTTTACCATAATGGTATACACCTCGTTGGTTTCCTTGGATTTCTTCATGAAATCTCAAATGGTCAGGAGGGAGCTCCCCTCCACTTTAGAAGCTTCGAAGTGGTTCTTTGGTGCCATAGGGGCAAGGATAATCTTTTGACCATCCTTCACGAAGATGTAAATATTGTTTCTTCATCGGTGGGTCGCATCACGGTCCAATTGCCATGGTCGACTAAGTAACATATGACATGCTTCCATATTGACCGCGTCACAAAGTACTTGATCCTTATAATTCCTACCAATTGAAAACGAGACAGTGCATTATTCAATTACCCTAGTCTCATTCACCTTTTTTATCTAGCAAATTGAGTAAGGGTGAAGGATACTTTGTCGTAGGTAGCCTCAACTTGTCCACCATCACCTTCGAGACAATGTTCTTGTAATTGCTAGTTTATGATTACATCACATACCTTGCCATTGACGGTACACCGCGTAAGGAATATATTGTACTAATGTGATGCACCTCCTTCCTTGGAGTGTAGAATAATCGCCTCACGACTATGGATTTGCCATGATCCTTGACCAACCATTCTTCATCACTAGCTCTTTCCTCAGCGACTTGTTTATCTTCATTAAATACATATCCTTCTTCCACTGCCTCACCTTCAGTGCCCACTTCGTTAATGACCAAGTGGGCTGTGGGACGTTGATGACAGGTGTTTAACAAGTGGTCTGGTTGGCCACAATGGTAACAAACGTTCAGCCTTGGTCAACCATAAGGATTTGGAATCCTACTCGGACCCACTGTTGTGGGTGTTGCACATTGAGGCCTAGATGGATCGCTCATGTGTCATGGTTTGTGGTTGAAGGAGGTTGATGATACCCTCTTATTGGTTCCTTTTCTTTGGCCAATGCTAAATCCTACGTGGGACCTGTTATTGGGGACCGAGTCAAAGGATACGACCGAGTAGGAACTCTTGCAAGCTGTGTGTCTGCCCTACTGGCTGATTGAACCGCTTCATCCATGGTCCTGACAGGGTGCATCTGAACTTGGTTTTGAATTATTGGCCATAAACTGCCTATGAACCGTGCTACCTTCTGCGATTTGATCTCCGACAAATCATTTCATATTGTCAACCGCTTGAATTCTTCAGTGTAATATGTGACAGTTTAATTCCCCCGCCGACAATTTTGGTATTTCTGGAACAGTACCTACTCGTACTCACTGGGGAAGAATCGTGTTCGAAGCAGCCATGATCAGATGGGCACCTTGTTCTGTCGGGCACGAGAGAGTTGTAATTGATCCCACCATGCAAAGAACCGGATTTTAATTTAAACGCTACTAATTTCACTTATGTTCTGGCACGTTCGTGTAATCAAAATGCCGTTCTACTTCGACTAACCAATCAAGAAAGTCTTCTATATGTAATAAGCTATTAAAACTAGGGAGTTCGGCCTTACCTCGATAGTTTCTTTCAGCACGATCAGTTGATCGTCTCCATGGACTGGTCGTTAGGCAATGAAATCACCGATGTCCTTGTTGCTAGAGCTCAATTCATCTGGGGTAGCCCTACGATTTACCTCCGAAAGTGCTCTATAGAAATAAGGGTTATGTCGTACAACGATTACGAGCAACTAAGTATCACCTTGGGCTCGGGGTGGAATTTGCGCATCCGCAATACGATTGAGAGTCGCTTGTAGCCCTTAAATGGTTAACTGACTCTCCTGGTGGAAAGCTTTCATTCTTCTAAATAAATAACGAATCCCTGTATCACCATCCACAAGATTTTGGTCCATTCTGTCGTTAGTTGCCATCAACCCAAGGAGAGCCTTCCCTTTGATATCAATTGATGCAGGGAGGGACGTGATGATGTCAATCACTGTCTTCCTCAGGGAATAACTACTTTGAATCCATGGAGCTCTCTAGACTCCTCTAAATCCACAAGTGATAAAAAAATAGAAATAATTTCTAATAAATTTGAAATAAATTAATTGATGAAAAAAAATGTAATTACAATCCCTTAAATAATGAGCCTAAACCCAGGACAAATTTTTAGGCTTATACTCCAATTCAAACTCCCTAAAAACATGACTTACTATAAATAGTAAACTTACTATTTATAGATGATCACCATTCCTACTAAACTTCATGGTTTTTGGCCAAAATTGTAAGCGTCCAATTTAGCCTGACCATATTGTTCTCCTAAATTTTCTAAGCCCTTTTCATGTTAGGGACAACTCCTAAAACTTGAAGGATTAAAACTTTTAAAACATGCTATTTATAGCAAAAAGGAAAATAAAATGGACTTTTAATTATCGATCTAATGAAATATCGCAAATCCAGCATAAGTTGGTAAAGTAGCTTCTCTTACCCTAAAATCATGTATGATATGTTGACAAATTCTGCGCCTTCTTTGGTCCATCTTAGCCATGAAAGTGTCTGCGACCCCCTCTACGTGCGTTGTAGAGCTAGCACAGCTTCAGACACGGGCCCTAAATCTCAAACGGGGGAGGGGCGATGCCAAAGCACTTTAATCCATCTATCAGTCTTGCTAGGGTCAAGTCAACCTCAGAGGGTAGTGAGATACCCTCGTCGCATAGGCCCGTCAGGATGTAGACATCGAAGCTGGAAAGTGTGGGTCTAACCTCTGAAGTTCTCTGCCAAGGCAGTCAAGTGTCCCATGTTGGACTGACCCAGGCAGATTTTGAACAAAGCTGCCCAACGGTGTTCGGTTCAAAAATTGAATAAAAATGGACTCTGACTCCTCTTATGCCATTTGTTGCGGATGCCTTTCCTCCTCGCAGTTTGGGAGGCGAGGCGCCTCCTGTAGTAAAGTCTGAAAGATGGGGGCCTTCCTGAGGGATGAAAGCAGAGTCATTCATCCCATCATCAGCTGGAGCAGTCCGTTACCAATTGGTTCGGCTAGTGGAGTGCTGCCACCAACCTTTACCTTGGCGGCCATGATTCTGCAAACCATTCAAATTCGAATGCCCAGGTGAGTGCGTTTGGAATCTCCTCTCTTGTATACTTCTAAAGCTGGTCGGATCATTGGTCATGGCCGAATGTGGAAAAGTGCAAATCCTCAAACCTTATGGAACCAGATCCCACCTTAGGTCAAACCATTGGAAACGTGCCCACATCTCCCCAGTGGCTAGATTCAAGTTTAAGTATGTGGGGCCACTCTCTGTAGGGAAGCCTGAAGGTAACCATTTTTCCAAAGAGTCGGGCCCAAATGGTTTTCAAGATGATGCACATGGCCCATGTTGGCCACTTGAATGGGTTTTGATTCTTTGGCACGAGAGATGGCTTGAACCCATGATTGGCCACATGAATTAATAGGAAAAGAGGTTTTTCTCTATCTCTTTGGAATGTGAATGGGACTCAAATGATCCATATGGCCCACACTTTGCCATGTAAAAAGCAAGGGAAGAGGTGGATTCAAATGTTTAAGTGGGCCCAAGTAGTTCATCCCCTCCATCAAACAAGATTAGCTTGTATTCGGCCACAAGATCAAAAGCCCGAGCGGTTCCAAATAGGTCATGTTGCCCATGATGGACCACACAAAGTACTCATAATGCCACAAATGATGGGCCCAAAATATCCAAACCAATGTTTGGGTGGCCTTGGGGCACCAATATGTCAAAGCCATCCAATGATTACTTGGGCTTATGCAAATGGGGCCCAAAGGCCTTGACCATTCTTCACATTTAAATGGGGCCCAGAGAACCCATGTGTCACACCCCAAGTATATGGTTATGATGTAGTAATCATCTCGGTAAGACCGAGGTCGAATCCACAAGGACTGAATCTTGTACGTATTCTGAAAGTAACTAGAACTAGAACTAGACGAAGATGTAATCTAAATCAGGAAAAATTAAGAGAATAATTGTGAATAGATTAATTAAAAACTAATAAAAATAAAGGTGGGAACTAGGGTGCTAAGGATCCACTTGTAGCAATTGGGAAGCTACCTTGCATTGATTCAAGGACATAACTGGAATCAGAGTCCTATCCTATTCAATTGGTAAGAAGAGATTTGTTAGATTTCTGAACTTCTCATGGATCTAATTATCATTAAATAAGAATGGTGAAGATTTGGAAGTAATCCCGTCACTTAACCATGCCCAGGAAACTATGACAACAACAACAATTTACCAATCTCACAGTCAATCATAAGAGAATTGTGAAAGTTAGGAAGGATTTCGTCACCCTACCATGCCCATGGGATGATGGTGAATAATAGATCTTACTAATTTCACAATCTCATAATGAAAAGAATATATTCAAAGCTATTGCAGATCTACTGTAATTTGAGTCACAATAAACCATTAAAAAACTAAAAGTATTCCTTAATAATCAAACTAGAATCCATAAGAGTTCAATAACCATGAATCAAAGCAAAGCCACCTTCCTAATCATGTTACAAGCTTCACCTCTTAGCCCTAGATAAAAGGTTTAGCCTGACATGGTTAGGCTAGCTCTCTCAAAAACATAAAGAGAAAAAAAAACCATAAAACAAGAAGGAAAGAAAATAAGATGGAAGAGGGAAGGACTCGGTCGACCCTCTCTTATGCTCTCGTCCCAGGATCCAAACTCTGATTTCCTTGATGATGCCTCTCCTTTCTCTCTCTCTTTCTTATATAAACATGTAACGTCTTGAAAAAATCCATACAAGGACCTGAATACCACCTCAGGCAGAACCACCTAAGGATCGTATCCTGTCGTTATTTAGGCAGAAATTAATTAAGTACTAAATTAAATAATCAGTGGATTAAGCTCAGGCCACCATTTTCACAAATGAGAAGGCCTAAAATCATTAATACCACTGACTCAACATTACATAAAGACTTAGGAAAAATCCTAAGAGCCGGTTGCTCTCGGGAGTACATTAAAACTTTTTATTAGACTTTGACCACACGTCAAGGATCCAGTGATCATGAAACCATAGGATTATGTCAGTCCTACTTTTCTTGACAACCATCGTAAAAATTAAGCCCAGATAGTGTCCAAAAACGTATAATTTGAGCGCCGAGTGAAGTGTGTGAGAAACATGAATATCTTTAGAAAACAAAATGAAACTTAAGTGAGTTGGGCCGTTCACTCTCACGCAAAATTGAGGATTTCGGATAGTCAGTTTCTAACCAAAATTCACCCACGGGGAAAGAAAATTTCCCTGCATATATCCGTATAACTGTGGCCCCGATTGGGGAAGTATGACCGTTGAAATGACACAGGTCCTCCACGGTCGAACGGCTTATTCGATCGCACTGAAATCGTATCCTGTCATACATGCATTGTGAAGAAACATACCCAATAACGTAAGTGGATCGTGGGCCTCCTTATCAGCCCTGTTTGTCAAAAACAGTCGCTAAAGCGGTATAAAATAAGTATACCGAGGCCCTGGGGCCATTGGCATCACTTCTGGGCTTATAAATAGCTCTTATATCACCCCTCCCCTCTCTTATACGAATTTCCTAAAACCCTAAGGGAGAGAGGAGAGAAAAGAAGAGAAAAGAGGAAAGAGAGAAGAAGGAGTTTGAGGGATTGCTACAGGAATCCTCTCCCACGATTCCACGCTCCAAATCACCTCCCCATTTCATTACACGATCTGTTTCGGCTACGATTTTGGGTAAGAAACCCTAACCCTAATATCGTTGTAGAGATTCAGATTGATTATTTGTCAAACTAGCTAACCTATTATGCCATTTAGGTGCCCAACGTTCTGTTTTCAGGAACGTAGTGTCTAGACCGAGTTCGAATCGAGTAGTCCGACGAAAGGTGTGGATTATAAATGTTTAGGTTATGGTTATCAAAGCTTTCAATGTCACCTATTTATACCTGACTTGATTGCTGCCGTATTGTCCTAGATACGTTAATTTCAGTATAATATACATGTATGAACTATGTTGAGCAAAATATGCATTCCATATGTTTGTTGAAATGTTTGAATGAGCATTTGAATATGATTTGTGCTTGCCATAATTGCTGACCTAGGATTAATCATTGTTATATGTATGTTGATCTCTTCGTATAAGGAATTACTAAAATATATGTTGTAACTAACCTAGTCTATGTATTTGGTGAATTATAGTCCAAATGTTTGATGAATTGTCTGAATGAGAAATTTGTTGATGTTTTGTATTTGTTAAGAGTATTAAAATAGGATTCTTTATTACCTTACACATATGTATAGTTTCTTTCATGTAATCACATTTGTCTCTACGAATGCATTGATAAATTGCACGTGTTTGTTAACATGATCAATGTGTTAATGAAATGCTCAAATGAGAAAATTACTTGGATTGTTTGTTAAATGATGAATTGATAATCACATGTGTTTATTTACTGCATCTGAGTAAGATTGGGGCTACAACGTAGCCTAGGAGATTGGTAAAAGTTCTTCGTTCGGGTGGCCGAATTGGCCTCGCCACATTGGGTATACTCGATGAATCCGGGTCGCACGAAGATTGTCGATAGTGGTTAGGCCACGAGGAGGGGTGCTTATGCACTCCATGTCGATCAAGTCAGCGTGTGCCCATACTAATCGAACTTTCCTAACAAAGCAATTGGCCTATTATATGTTTACCATGTATGGACACTACTGCTTGAATTTAAGGTACCCCTCTCCAATGTAAAGGCCCACTTTAACCATGGTACCACGATCCGCTAAGACTCATGAACCGGGCATAGTGGTATGGGACACCATGTTCAAGCTGTCGGCCTACACTGGGGTGACGAGCCTCCCCATAGTACCAGTGAAAAATCAAGACTTGTGAGTCGAGCATGGTGGTATGGGACACCGTATTCCTGCTGTCGGCCTACGCTGAAGTGACAAGCATCCCGTAGTGACCGCGACTACAATTTGCCTATCTTATGTGCTTAACTATGAGTGACGAACCTATATGGATCCTTCGGTTCAGGTCAATGATATAAAGGGAGGTACCCTAGCTTCCCAAATTTGTTTTATGAATAAGCTTAATTAAGTACTCGGTTAACACGACCATGCATCGCATTGCATTAGTTAGGATTTGCTTTAAATGCGATGAAGTTTGCATGGGAGGCAGTGATGTCATGTGCAAAATAGATTGTCGGAGTCACTTGTGAGGGAGCTTTAATGCGAAGGCATACATCATTACTTGCACTCCATTCCTGCATTAATAAGAGTAGTTAGGAAATGATTGTTATGATTGCCTTATCATTACTGCTTGATTGACTTAATAACAAGTTAACTTTTACCTTATAGTACCACTGACTTTGTCACTCATTCCCACTTTCGGAAGGTGTTTTAAAACACCAACTAGACTTTGGTTTAGTTGCAAGTGCGAATGAAGTCTATGCGACGGAGCAGGACTTTATGGATGAGGAGGAGGAGTTCTCCTACTTTCAGCTATCGGGTGGGTCTATGTACACCTCGTGCTGATGCGCAGGGACTGCAAGGATATCTGGATTAGTTGGATACATCTATCTTCTGCATTTTGTATATTTTGAAACCATACTTGTACATATTAAACCCGGTTACGTAATCATACTCTGAAGGTTTGTGAGACTCCCACATACTTGAATATATATGTTTCAGACTTCCACTCGCTTAATTTAATTGTACGTGGAGTATGATATGTTATTTTGGTATAATCTCAATCATGCTTAACTCATTAATATGGACAAAATCGGAACATCATCATCCATATTGCATAAGTGATGTTCTGGATCTCGAGAGTAGAGCTTTGCTCTACCCTCGAAATCCGGGGCATTACAAGTTGGTATCAGAGTGTGATTTGGATTAAACTGGACCTGGGTTATAGGTAACACGACGCACTCTGACTTAGGAAGGGGTCGATGGAATTTAGCAACCATATTAGGATCCCAGCGTTTTGCCGATAAGCGAGACCAAACATTGTAATACAGTTCTTGACGTACACCTTAGGGACTTAACTGGCGTGCATCAACCTATGTCACCTTCAGGCCATCAGTCGACAGGTTTGATTTGTGAGTTGACGAATTCCAAGCTTGAAACAGATCTGAATGGCACGAATACGCACACGTTGGACCCCGAAACGGACCCTATGAGCCAAAGGACCCAAAACACGAAATTTGGCGGGGCCCAGGGGGTCCTACAGGCCAAAACCCATTACCGGGTAGGGCTGACCACCACCCCATGGTGGCGATACCGCCGGTAAAACCCAAGAAGGGGTGGCGGCACTGCCCGATCGGCGGTGCACCACCGGCAAGCCAAGTTGGGAGCGGCGGCACCGCTCGATCGGCGGTGAACTGTTGACCAACCCAGCCGGGCGCGGTGGCACCGAGGCGGTGACGGCGCACCGCCATCCATCCGGCCATATGGGGCCCCTCTCACGTGTGGGACCTCCCATTTAATCCCCTAAGCCTCATTTTCTCCCCATTTCACCCTTTCCTACCCCACCAACACCTCCAAACCCTCCAAATCTCCCTTTCTCTCTCAAATCCCCATTTTCATACACTTAAATCTCTTAACTTCTCTACATCTCACACCCCTCCACCACTATTCCTCTAAAAACTACCCTTACATCTCTCATTTTCCATTATTCTCACTCATTTGGACACAAAAACCCTCTTTTTGTGTCTCATAACCTTCACACTTTCAAATCCACGTCATCCTTAAAGCTTTTCCATCTCAATGGCTCTCTTTGAGATTGTGACTACCATTTTCACCTTTTCAATGCTTCTTTCCCTTATGGGAAAGAAGAGAATGATCACAGATGAGGCCGGGCCTAGCCGTCCAAGCCGATCTAAGAAGAAGACAAGTGTTAAAACAAGTGCAAGCGCCGAGGCACATGCGAATGCTGAGTGGAGGTCAAAGTGGGACCTCGATCCTCAGATCTCGGTAGAGAGGTCCCTACCGGCGGGCACCAAACTTGGTAAGTTCTGAAATTGCAAAGTTGTTTTCGAAGCACATGTGGATGAGAAGTTATTTGGGACGTATCCTGTGATCGACCGCCTCCTGGAGAATGGGTAGGATCCCATATTTGAGGGAAAAATACATGCAAGTGAAGACACCGTATGAGCCTTTTATGCTCACATACGGGACCCAATTTTAAAGCCTCTCCAGTTTACTATTCCATTGGGGAGACATGAAGCCAGAGTCGATGTGGATGTCATGGCCCGTATCATGGGAATAGAGCGTGGTGTTGTACATGCCAGTGATACTAATCTTGCTAGTGTACGGGAGAGAGATCGTCGCACACATTTCCTTTGTGGTCAACTTGTCAATTGGAGGCAAGGAAATAGCCTCACATCGCCATGTATGACAGACGATTTCTCTTGCTCCACCATATATGCACATACAATGTATATCCTAGGTGGAGTAATTGCACAGAATGTATAAGATTTATGGTGGATTTCCTGTATCGAGTTGGACAGGGAGAAAAAGTGTGCCTGCCTACTCTCGCCTTGACATAGATAATTAGTACTATACAGTTTATTCGGGGGATGCCTTCCTCCCATTCGGCCGACTCATCTGCAAGATTGCTCGCAACTTCAGCTTCAGGCTTTATATGGATAATCTCGCCCCTATCCATTTCATCACGGAGACTACACTCAATAATATGGGGATAGACCCTAGGCAACGCCAAACCAAGATTGATGAATACGGGGATGAGATAGAGAAGAGGAAGGAAATGAAGAAGAGGAAGGCAGTGACGAAGAGGAGTAGGAAGAAGAAGAGCAGGCCGAAGACTTAGACGGGGGACCTCCTATTGCTCCTGAGGACTGCCATGACTGAGCCACCTTCGAGGCCTGCATGGCTAAGATTGAGAAAAAATTGGGCCTATTTAAAGCAGAAGTTTAAGGAGAACCAAGCCTATCTGAAGAAAAAGTTTAAGAAAATGTCTCGCACCCTAAACGCCCTCCTATGCTGTATGCAGGATAAGGGTGCGCCTCCGCCTTCGCCGGAATTGAAGGAATAGTTGTATATTTGTAGTTGTTTTCCTTATTTTTATAATAGCCTTCGATAAGCTTAGTTTGAATGTTAGGTTAGTAAGTGTTAAAGCTTTTTGTTAATTAGCTTACATGCATCCTCTGTCATAGTACATGCAATGCTACATCATATGTATTGTGACAAATTTTGGTTAAATGAAATGCATGAAGCTCCTTTTGTTTAGAAATGTGTAGAATATTTGGAAAAAGTTGATGATGTTATCCTAATCCTATAAACGTTGCACCCTATGTTGTATATAGGGAATGTCTCCTAAAACCACTCGAAATATGGCACGTCTCCCACTTGACGGATCGATTAACGGGGCTCCTCCCCCTAGCGATAGCCACACAGACCCTAGTTTGGGCCCGGGTATCGAGATAATGCCAGATTCACAACCGGCCACTGGCACCACAAATGGGTCAACACCGAGTGCACCACCTGCTTCAGGCGGCCTCTCCCCCTGATAGGTTAGAGCATATGATGCTCCTAATGCAACAACAACAACAATTTTTGGCCACTATAGCGGGGGCCATTGCACAAAACATGAATATGGTCCTGCAGATGCCACCCGTACATCCTACTGGGGCTATGACTGTAAGTGGCTTATTTGAACGCTTTCAATGCCTCCGTCCTCCCACTTTTACGCGTACTCATAGACCCGAGGAGGCTGAATACTGGTTAGATCGCATATCCAAGATATTAAAGCCACTACACTGTACTAAAGCAGAGCAGGTTGAGCTAGTCACTTATATGTTTGAAAAGGAAGCTTGCCTATGGTGAGACAGTGTCCTTTGAACCATTCCCATAGGATTTGTGTGGACGTGGGAGGGGTTCGAAATATATTTTCACGGAAAGTACTCCCCCCTCACTTACCATAATGAAAAGGAGGGTGAATTTCTTCACCTCAGACAAGGAGGAATGTCAATGGCAGAATATGAGAACTGTTTCACGGAGCTGGCTAGATATGCTCCTTTGATTTTGGTAAATGAGCCGATGTGAATGTGGCAATTTTCAGAAGGGTTACGAGCTGACATTCGCACCAAGATGTGTTGCGTTAGCATTCCCAACTATGTTGAGCTAGTGAACATGTCCCTACGAGCTGAGTAGGATGGTGAAAGGGTATCTCGAACATACATGCCAATGGTCCCGAGGCCTAGGCCTGAATTTCAGAACAGGTTGTTCCTCGGCAAGAGGTCGCATGTGAACTCGCCTCCCAGATCGATGGCTCCGCCGACTCAGCAGAGGTGAACTGATCTTTGGTGTACTTATTGTAACAAAGCGAGTCATGCTGACCCCTTTTGTTTTACCAAGATGAGGGACAATGGCTACACACCGCCTCAGAAGATCAACCACCCACCACAACACTCCATTTCAGCTCCACCTCTACGATCTGTACCTTCGACACAGCCATTTAACCGACCTCTCGTATCTCGAAATAGGCCACCTCAACGGCCTATGGCAACGCAACCAAATCGTCCACAAGAAGCTCGAGTACATGCATTCACTGCTGAAGCATCTGAATCTACGGTTGCAGTGCCACTCACTTTTGAAGTCATTGCCCACATTCAAGGTACACCTATATTTCTGTTGGTGGAACTGGATCCACTATTTCTATGATAGTATGCTCTATAGTTAAGCGATTAGGGTTGGACACTACCCCTATGGTTGGGGTGAGAGTCATCGCTGCAGTAGGAACTTTCTCAGATGCTACTAAGCTTTGTAAGAGTTGTCCGATAAACTTAGGAAGCAGAATGGTGCGCATTGACCTGATTGTCACCACAATATACCATTATGACATCATCCTCGACATGGATTGGCTCACCGAAATGAAGGCAGAAATGGACTGTGAGACCAGATTGGTGACAGCCCATGGGCCCGAGGGCATGACCTTCACCTTCCCAGTTCAGGTCAGTTGGCCCTACCGCATTAGTTGTTATGCTTCCCTATTGGAAAACTGTGATGGTCTGTCCCTTGAGGACACCCCAGTAGTCCAAGATTTCACGAACATGTTCAAAACGATCCCTAAACTACCTCCTCAGTGTGAGATCGACTTTACCATCGACCTTGTGCCAGGTACGACACCTATTTCTTTATCGCATACCGCATGCCTTCCTGTGAAATAGAGGAACTGAGGAAGCAGACGACACCTATTTCTTTATCGCATACCGCATGCCTTCTTGTGAAATAGAGGAACTGAGGAAGCAGATTGACGATTTATTGGACTCGGGTTTCATACGACCGAGCGTATCTCCTTGGGGAGCACCCTTGTTGTTTGTGAAAGAGAAGGATGGATCATTGTGGTTGTGTATTGATTATCGCAAGCTAAATCATGTTGCGATGAAGAACAAGTATCCATTGCCCAGAATAGATGACTTGTTCGACTAACTGAGGGGGGTGCAGTATTTTTTTTAAAAGATAGATCTACAGTCCGGTATCATCAGTTACGCGTCAGGAATGAAGACATGCAGAAAACAACTTTCAGGATCAGCTTCGGGCACTACGAATTCCTCGTGATGCCGTTTGGTCTTACGAACGCACCGGCCGTATTCATGGATCTCATGAACTAGGTATTTCGGCCGTATCTTTACCAATTCTTCATTGTATTCATAGACGACATTTTAATATACTCAAAGAGTCAGAAGGATCACGAAGAACACCTGCGAGCAGTCCTTGAAACTCTCAAGCAGAATTAATTATTTGCACAGTACAGAAAATGCGACTTCTGGAAGGAAGAAGTCAAGTTCTTAGGACATGTGATTTCCAAAGAAAGAATTGCCATGGACCTTGCCAAGGTGACCGCGGTACAAGACTGGGAACAACTCGGCTCAGTTATAGAAGTGAGGAGTTTCCTCGGACTTGCCAGCTATTATCGTCGATTCATTAAAGACTTCTCCAAGATAGCCCGACCATTGTCGCAACTTATTCGGAAGGATCTTAAGTTTACTTGGAATGAGAAAGCAGAAGCAGCCTTTCAAGAATTAAGGGATGAGCTGACGTCTGCACTCGTGTTAGTATTACCAGATTAAGGGGTTAGATATACTATTTACACTAACGCTTTTTGAGGCGGTTAAAGTTGAGTGTTGATGCAGAAGGATAGGGTGATCACCTATACCTCACGACAGTTGGGGAAACACGAAGAAAACTACCCCACCGATGACTTGGAGTTAGTGGCAGTCATTTTCATGTTAAAGCTTTAGAGACATTACCTCTACGGAGAGTAGTTCGAACTCTTTTGCGACCACAAGAGCCTTAAGTACATCTTTACATAGAGAGACCTGAATATGAGGAAACGAAGTTAGATGAAAACTTTGAAAGACTTCAAGTTCGAAGTCTCCTACCATCCTAGCAAGCCTAACCTTGTGGCTGATGCACTGAGCCGCAAGAAAACTATAGAATTTGCTGCTCCACTAATGATAGGAGAGTGGAATATAGTGGAGCTCATACGAGATTTCAAATAGAAGCTAACAGTAGAGGAACCATTTGAGAGCGTCACACACTTCCACATCTAGCCACTTATTGATGACCGAATCATTATGGGTCAGAAAGATGATGAGCTACTGTAAAAAATGAGAGAGCATGCAAGCGATTGTGAAGACTCAGAATGGAGGATTGGCTTAGATGGAGGCCTACAGTATCGTGGCCGCCTATGCGTCCCGAACCTTCACGACTTGAGGAGAGAAGTTATAAAGGCCGCACATAGTTCGAAGTTAGCAATGCATCTGGGTAGTACAAAGATGTATCGAGATGTGAAGCGTTCATACTAGTGGGACAACATGAAGGCACAAATAACAGATTTTGTGTCCCGATGCCTCACGTGCCAGCAAGTCAAGGCTGAGCATCACCGACCCCATGGTTTTCTTTAGCCCATGCCCCTAGCTGAGTGGAAGTGGGATTTCATATCTAAGGATTTCATTTTCGGGTTACCAAAGACAAGAAAGGGGCACCACTCCATTTGGTTAATTGTGGACCAGTTGACGAAATCAGCCCATTTCCTCCCAATTAAAGTTTCTAATTCGGCAGATGATCTGGCCAAGTTGTACATCAAGGAGATAGTACGACTGCATGGGTTCCTATAGAGATTGTGTCGGACTGAGACACATGATTCATGTCTATCTTTTGGACTCGAATCTAAGAAGCCATTGGAGTGAAACTGAAGTTCAGTACCGCATTCCACCCACAGACCGATGGGCAGACGAAGCGGGTAAATCAGATACTTGAAGACATGTTGTAGGCATACATGCTTGACTTCAAAGATAGCTGGGATGACTGTCTCCCTTATGCCGAGTTTGCTTATAACAACAGCTTCCAAGCAAGCATCGGCATGGCCCCTTACGAAGCCTTGTATGGACGCCCCTGTTAAGCTCCGCATTGTTGGGTGGAAGTGGGCGAGAAGAGCTTGGTTGGCCTAGATTTGGTCCAGGTAACCTTAGAAAAGATTGACATTCTTAGGCGTCAACTCCTTGCAACCCAGAGTAGACAAAAAAGTTACGCTGATATAAGATGGAGACCGTTAGAATTCAAAGTTGGGGACCACGTATTCCTTAAAAGTTTTCCCAATGAAAAGAGTACTTTATTTTGGTAGGAAAGGGAAACTCATGTCGAGATTCATTGGTGCATTCCAAAATCTAGACGGAGTGGGTGTGGTGGCATATTGTCTCACTTTGCCCACTCCACTCGCAAGTGTGCATAATGTATTTCATGTATCCATGTTGAGGCAGTATGTTCCTGACCCTACCCATATCATAAAGTGGGAGCAAGTACAGCTAAGTGAAGACGCTACCTATGTACTGCGACCAACATGTATTTTAGATAGGAAGGAACAGGTGTTGTGCAGCAAGGTTATCCGGCTTGTAAAAGTGTTGTGGACACACCACACTGAGGAGGAAGCTACTTGAGAAACGAAAGCCAAAGTCCATAAGAACTATCCTCAGATCGTCGAGGAATATGAAAAGGTACTAATTTCGGGGACAAAATTTTTCTTTAAGGGGGGTAGATTGTAACGTCTCAGAAAAATCCGTACAAGGACCTGAATACCACCTTAGGTAGAACCACCTAAGGATCGTATCCTGTCATAATTTAGGTAGAAATTAGTTAAGTACTAAACTAAATAATCAGTGGATTAAGCTCAGGCCACCATTTTTACAAATGAAAAGGCTTAAATTTATTAATACCATCGACTCAACATTACAAAGACTTAGGAGAAATTCCAAAAGCCGATTGCTCTCGGGAGTACATTAAAACTCCGTATCGGACCTAGACCGCACGTCGGGGATCCGATGATTGTGAAACTATAGGATTATGTCCCCCCTATTGGACTTGACAACCATCGCGAAAATCAAGCCCAGATAGTGTCCAGAAATGTACAATTTAAGCGCCGAATGAAGTGTGTGAGAAACACGAATATCTTTAGAAAATAAAATAAAAATTAAGTGAGCTGGGCCGTTCACTCTCACGCGAAATTGAGGATTTCAGACTGTCAATTTCTAACCAAAATTCACCCATGGGGAAAGGAAATTTTCCTACACATATCCATATAATGTGGCCCCGATTGGCGAAGTATGATCGTTGAACTGACTCAGGTCCTCCATGGTTGATCGGCTTATCCACTCGCACCAAAATCGTATCCTGACATAGATCCATTGTCAGGGAATATACCCTATGGCATAGGTGGGCCGTGGGCCTCCCTATCAGCCCCATTTGTCAAAAACAGTCGCTAAAGCGGTATAAAATAAGTATACCGAGGCCCTGGGGCCATTGGCATCACTTCTGGGCTTATAAATAGCTCTTATATCACCCCTCCCCTCTCTTATACGAATTTCCTAAAACCCTAAGGGAGAGAGGAGAGAAAAGAAGAGAAAAGAGGAAACAGAGAAGAAGGAGTTTGAGGAATTGCTACATGAATCCTCTCCATCGATTCCACGCACCGAATCACCTCCCCATTTCTCTACACGATTTGTTTCGGCTACGATTTTGGCTAAGAAACCCTAACCTTAATATCATTGTTGAGATTTAGATTGATTATTTGTCAAACTAGCTAACCTATTATGTCATTTAGGTGCTCGACGTTCTGTTTTCAGGAACGTAGTGTCTAGACCGGGTCCAAATCGAGTATTCCGACAAAAGGTGCGGATTATAAACATTTAAGTTATGGTTATCAATGCTTTCAATGTCAGCTAATGATTTATACCTGACTTGATTGTTGCTGTATTGTCTTAGATACATCGATTTCGGTATAATATACATGTATAAACTATATTGAGCAAAAGATGCATTTCATGTGTTTGTTGAAATGTTTGAATGAGCATTTGAATATGATTTGTGCCTGCCATAATTACTGACCTAGGATTAATCATTGTTATATATATGTTGATCTCTCCGTAAAATAAATTACTAAAATATATGTTGTAACTAACCTAGTCTATGTATTTGGTGAATTATAGTCCAAATGTTTGATGAATTGTCTGAATGAGAAATTTGTTGATGTTTTGTATTTGTTGCGAGTATTAAAATAGGATTCTTTATTACCTTACGCATATGTATAGTTTCTTTCATATAATCACATTTGCCTCTACGCAATGCATTGATAAATTGCACATGTTTGGTAACATGATCAATGTGTTTGATGAAATGCTCAAATGAGAAAATTATTAGATTGTTTATTAAATGCTGAATTAATAATCACATGTGTTTATTTACTGCATCTGAGTAAGATTGGGGCTACAGTGTAGCCCAGGCGATTGGTAACAGTTTTCCATTCGGGTGGCCGAATTTACCTCACCACATTGGGTATACTCGATGAATCCGAGTCGCACGATGATTGTCAACAGTGGTTAGGCCATGAGGGGTGCTTATGCACTCCATGTCCATCAAGTCAGCATGTTTCCGTACTAATCGAATTTGCCTAACAAACCGATTGGCCTATTGTGTGTTTATCATGTGTGGACACTACTGCTTGAATCTAAGGTACCCCTCACTAATGTAAAGGCCCACTCTAACGATGTTACTACAATCTGCTAAGACTCATGAGCCAGGCATGGGTATGGGACATCGTGTTCGAGCTGTAGGCCTATGTTGAGGTGACAAGCCTCCCCGTAGCGACCGGTGACCAACCAAGACTCGTGAGCCGGGCATGGTGGTATGGGACACTGTGTTCGTGCTGTCAGCCTACGTTGAGGTGACGAGCCTCCCATAGTGACGGCGAGTATAACTTACCTATCGTTTAATTAGGAGTGATGAACCTAGATGGATCCTTCGATTTGGGTCATTGATATAAAGGGAGGTACCCTAGCTTCCCAAATCTGCTGTATGAATAAACTTAATTGAGTTTTTCGCTAACACACCCATGCATTACATTGCATTAGTTAGGATGTGCCTTAAAGAAGGTGAAGTTTGCACAGGAGGTAGTGATGTCTTGTGTGAAATAGGTTTTTGGAGTCGCTTATGAGGAAGCTTTGATGCGAGGGCATATATTATTACTTGCACTCCATTCCTGCATTAACAAGAGTAGTTAGGAAGTGATTGTTATGATTGCCTTATCATTACTACTTGATTGACTTGATAATATGTTAACTTTTACCTTATAGTATCACTGAGTTAGCCACTCATTCCCACCCTGGGACAGTGTTTTAAAACACCAACCAGACTCTGGTTTAGATGCAGATGTTGATGATGTCTATACGACGGAACATGACTTGATGGATGAGGAGGAGGAGTTCTCCTATTTTTAGCTCTCAAGCGGGTCTATGTAGACCTCGTGCCGATACGTAGGGATTACAGGGATAGTTTGCTTAGTGGACACATTTACTCTTCCACATTTTGTATATTTTTAAACAATACTTGTACATATTAAACCCGGTTACGTAATCATACTCTGGAGGTTTGTGAGACTCTCACTTACTTGAATATATATGTTTTAGACTTCCGCTCGCTTAATTTAATTATATCTGAAGTATGATATGTTGTTTTGGTATAATCTCAATCATGCTTAACTCATTAATATGGACCATATTGCATAAGTGATGTTCTGGATCTCGAGAGTAGAGCTTTGCTCAACCCTTGAACTTCGGGGCGTTACAAAATAGCAGTAAGCAGCAGCTGGGAGTGGTTGTTGTATTAGAGACGGAAACCCGTCCGTTTACGCAGAAAGAGCTTACGCAACAAGGACTTTCGCAGCCCAAAATCAAACATGGTCGGTGATGTTCACCGCGGATGTCTTCGAGCAAACTCCCCTGGACGGTCAGTTTTTGCTCTCGTTCCATCCGAATGGCTTAGATCATCATGATGTTTGATGATGGTGGCCCACCAGAGTCGACCGCAACTCCCTGTTGCGAAACAGAGTCGCCGCAAGTAGACTCTGTTACATGCGTTGGCCCATTTATTGAGGCCAAGTCGAAAATCCACTCCGTCCATTGGTTTCAGAAAGAAAAACCATCCGGAAGGAGTGTTTTTGGAGTGAAATCGGTGTGGCCCACGAGCTTGTCTACTCCGCCGTCCATCTTACGTTTAACAGCTAGGATTTTGCAAAAGCTTACATGGTCTCGAAAGGTCACCTAGATGACGGTCATGGCCACCTCCTGAGACAATTGAACGGTTTGGATCATCGAACCAGATGATAAGTGGGGCCCATAATGCAGATCAGCGTCCGCATGGTACGGACGTTGTTCTTATGCAGAAGCTGGGTCGGGTCAACGCCCGCTAACCGACCCAAGCGGTACGGTGCACCGCAAGTTGTGCACCTTTTGTGCACTCGCACCATACATGTAAGATCCACCTTAATGTTTTTGATAAATCCGCTCCGACCATCTCTTTTCTCAGCTCATTTTAACAGTTGGGACCAAAATTGAAGCATATCCAGATATCAGGCGGGCACCAAATCACTATTTTATGGGATGATCTGTCCTTTGGGCTACTTTCACAGGGATTTGATGGCTAAATTTTGACATGTACGGTTAATTTATGGTCCTCTGGCCATGCATGAAGTTTTGAACCAAATGGATGGTGGAAACCCTGTGATCTTGCATTCTTGACGTCTTTCAGGCCACTTGAGCTTCAGTTTCTTAATTTTCTCGGATCTCTGGCATGCAAATTCATCGATCTCGGTCCCCTGGGGTCCATCCCTTGCCTTGGTGAATTCTGACCATTAAATCCATGCTTTTAGTACCTTGTTTCAGTCCAAGCTCGTAAATCTACCTTGCGGCATAAACACAGTTAAATTGGGCCGTTAAACAGTACCATGTTCGTAAATCCAGACAATAACTGGGGTCTAATATGCAATATTTGACCCTCAACACCCAAAGATTCGTCAAGATTGAATATGCAATTATTGCCTCAAGAACAAGAGCCCAAAGTCTTGGGGGAGATCTTAAAGCTTCAAATGGGCCCACATGGGGCCCATTTTCATTTCAAGAATTAGAAATCCCAAGGGTGGTTTGGAGCTTTACAAAGTTTGAAAATGGACCCCTCATGCAAAAGGCCCCATGAAGAGGCCTCACATGTTTCCAAAAGCTTCAAATGGACCACATTTTCATTTCAAGAAATTAGAAAGCCCAAGGATGCATGGTTTGATGCTTTACAATTGGGTCCATGAAGAGGCCACACATGTTCGCAAAAGCTTCAAATGGGCCACATTTTCATTTCAAGAATTAGAAAGCCCAAGGATGGTTTGGAGCTTTTCAAAGATTGCAAATGGGCCCATGAAGAGGCCACACATATTTCCAAAAAGGGAAAAGTCCAAAGATGGTTTGGAGAATGGGGTAAACATGTTGCTAAAGAAGGAAGAGCCCAAGGATGGTTTGGAGCTTTTCAAAAACACAAGCTGGGGCATGAAGGTAAAGAAGAAAGAAGTGCGGCCATCCAACATTTGGGTCATTAAGTGCAAACATCAATGTGGCCCTTCATTGCATCCAAGCCATGCATGAAAAAGAGAGGTTTGGGATGATTCAATGGCCTGGATTGGCCAATATCAAACCCCAAACATAAGGTGTGGCCCATTTCCATCAAAGAAAAAACTAAAACAAAAACCAAAAGCAAAAGTCTTGCTTAAGGATTTTATTAGAGGAGAAGGCAAGAAGAGGAAAAGGCAGAGGAAAGAGGGTAACGGGAATCACAACCAAGTCTGAATGCTCTTTTCCCGGTGGGTTCGAAGCTACCAGTTTCCAGACTCCGCCGCTGCACACGGCATGATTCACGACAACGCAAGCGACGGCTTCGACTTCTTGCATGTGAAGGAACGTAAACGGATGGTTTGGCTCACTTCTCTCTTAGTGGAAAGGGATCGCGAAGATCAGGGAAGTGTTGCGAAGAATCTGAGCCAAACTCGGCAAGAACTCGATCAAAACAGCGCTCGACTTCGTTGTCTTCGCTAATGGGTTGTAATTGTCTGATTTTGGTTAACAGAGGGTTATGATTTACGTATTGAATGGTTCAGATTGCTCAAAGAACCGCTCCCTTGGATCGGGAATTGCTGCAACGAAACCGATTTATCATGCGCTTATACTACTTTGCAGCTCTGCTGCACTTGGGTTGTCACAGCATGGATACAAAAATACATGTTTAATCAACAGTAGGAATGAAGATCAAGGTCCCTGCTTCCTTGAACCGGTGGATCGTAAGTCCAGCAGTATATTGATCATAGTTGAGATGGTGATATTGACGGGTAGTGCCGTCAAGTCGGTGGTGATAGTACTGTTTATGGATGTTTCTACAGTTGGCATACAATTATTTTATACATTTCACACGTAATCACATTTCATCATTCTTTATTATATCACTTTGCATAATTTATGTCTTACAGTAGTTTCTCTTATTGTATTTCATGTTAGTTTATCTTGCATGATTATCATAAAGACAATGTACTTATTAAGCCATAAAACTTATTTGTCTTTTAAATACTCCAAGTAAAGAATCTAATGAAGAAAAACTGGTTATGTTGGAAGACAATTTAACTTTTGGTTTTTTGGATTGTATATGATGTATATATGTATCTCGCAGTTAGATGATGTACTTTTGGACTTTTGTAGTACCCAGTTAACTTATGTACATATATTACTTATCTTTACTATGATGTTTCTCTTTTGTGGAGAATGGATGATGAGATATGTCCTTTATATCACTTTGTCAGACACCGAGCTTGGGACTTAGTGTATGAGCATTGAGTATCAATCCTGAGTTCGGCTTGTCACGCACCAGATTCGGTGGGTATAGCGGTTGTACAGGACTACCTGGTCTAGGGTGTGATAAAAAGAGGGTCATGATCAAAACTCATCGATCTGGTCCATTGAGAATATGTTGGTGCCAAAGTTGAAGTGTATGATCGATCTCATGAGGTTAGGGGTCTTACATCTACATTCTAGAGAAGGCTTGAGATCACGTTCTTCTTGTAATAGAGCTTTGGAATGCTCATTAGAGTAAAGGATCATTAAGAAGATAATTAAATCTCTTTGGGATAGATCTTAGGAGGTATGGTAGATCTTGGGATACATTAGAGTCTCTCAAACACTAAAAATTCATCAATTTTCCCAATGATTGAATACCCATTTATAGAAGAAAAAAAATTTGCAATAGTTATAAAATGACTAGTTCAATGGCTTTGTCAATAGGATCGAGTGGGCCTTTGATATGATCGAACTGGCCTTCGATCTGATCGAGAAAATTCAATAATATGCAGTTTGGTTGTTGAAATGTTTCTTCAATTTTATCAAGGAGATCTTCGATGATATCGAATCCTATCAACGGCCTGTCGATATGATCGAGATCCACTCAAAAACTATTGTATTGGGCTATGAGTTTACAACAACTAACACCTCTAAAGCCTATCAAATTATGATCAATTTAAGATCTTAAGGTTATGTGATGATCAAGCAAAGGTTTACCTATTTGGGAATGGATCAACTAAAGGCTAAGGCTATTTTGGACCTGAATGTGTCTAAGGTTAGGGTCACCAAGGTATCTCAATTTACCTTTTTCTTCACTCCTTAATGCTTTAAGTCTTCATGTGTTTTTGGTCTTCAACTTCCAAGGGCTCAACCGACTTACTGACACACGTGATTGACAAACAAGTGCACTTACAATAACCGGTTTTGTATTAAAAAGAATAAGCTCTACCATAAAGCAAAACTTATTAATTTGGACCAACACATCCTCCACTACTCCTCTCGGTATTATCACAGGGCAATCAACAATTTATAAGGCTATCTTGGTGGGTTTTAATTCATCAAGTCCTAGTTGCTTGCATATCAAGTAGCTATGACGTCAACACTTTCCCCTAAGTCTAAAGATGCTTGTTCAATCCATAAGTTTCCTATTATGTAAGAGATGATAGGGATGCCCGGATCTTTGTATTTTTTGGGGAGTGTTTTATTTGATGATAACACTAACATGTTATGTCAAAAATCTCTTCTTTCGTACGTTTAGCTTTCACTTCACCATACAAAAATCCTTCAAATTTTGGCATATGAGAGAATTTTTTTTATGGCATTCATGAAAGGAATGTTGATCTTCATTTATTTGAAAACCTTTAAGATGTCTTGATTATTAACCAGAGGTTTGGATGAGAGCAATCGCTGGGGAAACAAGGCTACAACTTTATGACCGAGTTCGAGCTCATTTTCATATTGAGCATTACTAGGTTCATCATCAACCTTAGAATTTTTAGATTCCTCGGGTTTCTCAACCTTCTTAGAAATTGTTTTATCGATAAATTTTTCACTTCTAAGAGTGGTGATGGACTTAACACACACTACATATGGGTTGGAAGAATTTGAATCAGCCACCTCATATTGGCCTTTAGGGTTCGGTTACGATTGGGCAGGGAAAGTCCATTTCTCCCTAACATTGAGGTGGGATTCAATTTTGTCAATAGACATTTTAAGCTCTTGCAAGATTTTCAGGGTAGACTGATCTGCATTTGGCCATGCATGAATGCTTGTAATGTATCCTCAAGGGTCTTCTTCAGTGGAGGCACGTAAGGTGTACTACTAGAAAGCCCTTGGGGATTATTACCCACATTCACTTGAGCTTGCAACACCTCTTGAAACGCAGGAATTGTAGGAGAATCCTTAGTTAGGTGTTCATTGCTCTCACAAATTCCACATGCACTCTCAACAACCTTATTGGGTTTAGCCACATCTACTTTCCTCAATTCCATGGCCTCGACCTTTCGTGTGAGACCCACTATCTTTGCATTTACATCATCCTCCTCCTTAAGGACATGAATTCCTCCTTTCTCCTTAGGCACAAGCTTGACATTACTAGTTTTGTTAGATGCATCCCATGACTGGGCATTCTTAGCTAGTTGATCGAAGTAATCTCAAGCCTCATCGGGATCCTTGCCCATGAACTCACCGTTGCACATCATCTCTACGAACTGACACATATTAGAACTCAGTCCATTATAGAAAAAACTAATGATTTGACACATTTTGTAGCATTGATATTTATAAGTAAAAGCTCTTTAAATCTTTCCCAACACTGGAAGAATGTTTCATCCTCCTTTTGGAAAAAGTTCATGATGTTCCGTTTCAGTGTATTAGTTTTATGAACTGGGAATAACTTTTTCAGAAATTTTTAAGTCATTCGGCCCATGTCCCGATAGATCTTAGCCTTAAGGAGTGTAGCTATGATTTGTTTCTCTCTTTCAAAGAGAAAGGAAACAATTTCAGTCTAATTACGTCTTTAGAGACATTGTTGTAATGCATAGTTGTGACAATCTCGTTGAATTCTTTCAGATGTAAGTATGGAGTTTCATAATCAAGTTCATGGAATTTAGAAAGTGATTGAATAGCACCCAGTTTGAAATCTATATTGCCTTCATTTAAAGGAAAAACCATACAAGATAGTGTGGTTGCTCTTATAGGTTGCAGGTAATCACGCAATGTCCTAACTGAAGCCACATTGTGCACTTCATTCTCACCATAATTTGGCTCATTATCAACTTGATTGGGTGCATTCACAATCATGGTTCTGTTTGAGTAACAAGTACTCAGATATTTTCTAGCAATACAGTAAATAAACAATCCTTTAACTAATCCTTCTTCACTTAGAAGTCGAAGTGTGTGATCACGTGTCCATTTGGACATGAACATACACAAAAACCCTAATTTTAAAACCTAACCTTAGAAACAAAATCATATAGTAAGTCAATAATCTAAAAATCAATAGAAGAGAATAAGGGAACAATGTTACCAGAAGAGAAGACACGACTCAAATAGTTCTTACAGAAACCCCAAGTAATTATTGTAAAGTGTTCTCAATATAGTCCCCAGTAATGGCACCAAAAACTTGTTATGACAACCCCAAGTATAGGGCTATGAAGTGGTATAAACTCAATGAATCTGAAGTCAATCCACAGGGGTTGAGAAGAACACTCCTGTAACTAAACTAGAAAGTGAATATAAATCTGAGGGTTTTCCGATTAGGAAAATTGGAATAACGTAAGAATTTTTATTAAAAAAAAAAAAAGAACAATCAAGTAAGGATCCAGGGATTCCAAATTAATCAACTCTTAATGTAATTCGCCAATTCAACTTGATCACTCAATTAGAATCGAATAAGGATTCATTCTAATTGAAAGAAAATTCTGTTAAACCAATAGAAAATTTCCAGACAAGATATATCAATTGTAATTGATCAATTTCTCATGAATATCTAAGTAGTTGATAGCAAGGAATCCAAAGCATCTATTGTACTTTGAGTTAACAATAGATCAAGGACTTTTACAGATCAATTCCTTCACCAAACTAATAATTCAACCAAAATAATCTCAATTCAACTATAAAATAAATGCGAAATATATAAATATTACAAAAATCTCAATCACTTGAGTATTGAAACCTTGATTCTAAATAATTCGTATGACAACCTTTACCTAAAATTTTAGGTAGGACAACTTTATTTCATGAATGTCTTTAAAATTAATATTTCAAACTGGCAAGAGTATATAAAAAGGATTACAACATTCACCACAAGAATGAAATAATAAATAACATCTAATCATAAAAATAAAAATAAAAATAAAGCATTCACCATGTAGTACAAGGAGTTATAGTGGTTCGGTGCTAAAAACAACCACACCTACTCCAACCCCAAAATTACTACCATCATAATTTTAGCTTTCACTATAAAAAGATTTTCACAGGGTCACCTTAACAACTTAATAAAGTTCCTTATGATTTTCCCGGGCTATCATAATAAAAATTCTACTGAGATTTTCACACGGTATCTCAGAAAAACATAAAAAGAATTTCAGAAAGTATAGTTATCTTCAAATGTAAAAGATGTAGTAAAAGCTTGTAGCAGAAGAACTTCTTTCTTAAACGTAGATGGCACACCTATTACCTAAACCCATTCTCAAATCCAAAACCTATAACCTAAACCTGAACCCATTCCCAAATCCCAAGACCTATAACCTAAACCAAAACCAAAACTTATAACCTAAACCCGAACCCATTCTCAAATCCCCAAAACCCAAACCGACACCTAAACCTAAACCTAAACCTAAACCTATAACCTAACCTTAACCTAGACCTAAACCTAAACCTATAGCCTAAGCTCAAATCCCTAAACCTTAACCTAGACCTAGACCTAAACCTAAACCTATAGCCTAAACTCAAATCCCAAAACCTTAACCTATAACCTAACCTAAACCTATACTTGTAACCTAAAACTATTCCCAAATCCCAAAACCTATTACCTAAACCTAAACCTTAACCTAAACCAAAACCAAAACCAAAACCTATAACCTAGACGTGAACTCATTCTCAAATCCCAAAACCTTTAACCTAAACCTAAACCTTAACATAAACCTATAACCTATAACCTAAATCAAAACCTATAACCTAAACCAAAACCATAACCTATAACCTAAACTCGAACCCATTCTCAAATTCAAAAACCTATAACCTAAGCCCAAACCTATAACCAAAACCAAAACCAAAACCAAAACCAAAATGTATAACCTAAACCCGAACCCATTCTCAAATCCCAAAACCTATAACCTAAACCGAAACCGTAACCTAATCCTATAACCTAAACTCAAATCCCTAAACCTTAACCTATAACCTAACCTAAACCTATACTTATAACCTAAAACTATTCCCAAATCCCAAAACCTATTACCTAAACCTAACCTCTCCCTAAACCTATAACCTAAACTCAATTCCCTAAACCTAAACCTACGCCTAATCCTAATCTCAACTCCCTAACCTAAACCTAAACCTAAACTTGAAAACCCAAACTTAAACCCAATCCCGAACCTGAACTCGATTTCCTAAACCTAAACCATAATCCATTCTCAAATCCAAAAACCTATAACCTAAACCTAAACCAAAACCAAAACTTATAACCTAAACCCGAACCCATTCTCAAATTCCAAAACCTATAACCTAAACCCGAACCCATTCTCAAATCCCAAAACCCAAACATAAACCTAAACCTAAACATAAAACCTAAACCTAAACCTATAACATAAACTCAAATCCCTAAACCTAAACCTAAACCTAATCCTATTACCTAAACTGAAATCCCTAAACCTTAACCTATGACCTTACATAAACCTATACTTATAACCTAAAACTATTCCCAAATCCCAAAACCTATTACCTAAACCTATAACCTAAACTCAATTCCGTAAACCTCAACCTAGACCTAAACCTAAACCTAAACCTATAACCTAAACTCAAATCCCTAAACCTTAACCTATAACCTAACCTAAACCTATACTTATAACCTAAAACTATTCCCAAATCCCAAAACCTATTACCTAAACCTAACCTTTCCCTAAACCATAACCCATTCTTAATTCCCTAAAGCTATAACCTATAACCTAAACCTAAACCTAAACATAAACCTAACCTAAACTTATAACATTTCCTAAATCCTTTAACTTAAACCTAAACTTAAAACCTAAATGTATTCTCAAATTCTTAAACCCAAACCTACACCTAATCCTAATCTCAACTCCCTAACCTAAACCTAAACTTGAAAGCCCAAACCTAAACCCGATCCCGAACCCGAACCCGATTTCCTAAACCTAAACCTTAACCTGTAATCAAGTTCCCAAAAGCTATAACCTATAACCTAAACCTTAACCTAAACCTAAACCAAAACCTATAACCTAAACCTTAACCTATAACCTAAACTTAATTATAACCTATAGCCTAACCTTAACCTAAACCTATAACCTAAACCTAAACCAAACCTAAACCTATAATCATATGGTGAGACCATTTCTTTTATGTCAATTTCATTCCTCTTTGAGTTTTTTTTTAATTCATTAAGAAAAAATAGTGGTTATACGTGATGCACTTCTTTCACTGTCTTTCTTTTCTCTAATGGGCATTCTAATTTATGAATGACATGACTGTTTGTAGGATGATGGAATATACGAAGCTGCTGAAATTTGGTGAAGTCGAGCACATTTCTCTAATGAAGCCAAAGATTTGTATTTTCAGCATTATTGTATTTGTAACTGTAATTGATTGTAATTGTAATTAATTGAATGAAGGATTGTAATTGTAATTGAATGAATGAATGATTGTACAGGTGGTATTTGAATGAACAGGTGGTAATTGAATGAACAGGTGGTATTTGAATGAACAGGTGGTATTTGAATGAACAGGTGATTTAATTTTTCAATGTACAAAATAGCTACGGATACTGACCGTAGCCACTAGTCAGACAGGTGTAGCCTTTTTAATTTTGGCATATTGCTACGGACTTTCAGCTACAAATAATATCCGTAGCTGTTTGAAGTTTTTGCTACAGATATAATTGCTATGGATTATATCTGTAGCTATTTAACATATAGCTACGGATTTAATCCGTAGCCAATAATCAGATAGGTGTAGCCTTTTAAATTTTGGCCTATTGCTACGGACTTTCAGCTACAAATAATATCTATAGCTGTTTATTTTTTTTGCTACAGGGGAAAAGGCTACGGATTTAATCCGTAGCCATAGACCTATAGCTACGGATTTAATCTGTAGCCATAGGTTCCAGACCTATCGTTATGGCACCTACGACGACGGTCGTGTTACGGACTAGCTACGGACTTAATCCGTAGCCTTAGGTCTAAGGCTACGGATTAAATCCGTAGCCTTTGCCCGTTTTTTTGGTAGTGCACCAGCTCGAGTGGATAGTGAAGCAGATGCACGGTTCGACTCAGGAACCGAAGGCGTGACTGGAGGAGCCATAGGTGGAATCACAGGTGTCGGCCTAACACCAGAATGAGACAGGCCTGACTGTGGATCCGTCTGGCTATCGCTTAGGGGAGAAACCCCGACAAGCGACTCGATCAAAGAGAAACGGGTCGAAGTCTTCGAACCCTTAGGAGGCATACCCTACATTCAACAGAGGATGCAACTTGTAAGATTCAACATCCACATAATCCACCCACACAGCAATCACAGCACAACTTCAACCATAAGCAACATGTATTCCATTTAACAAAATTATCGCGATACAAGAAGTGCAACATTACATGGATCATGACAGGAAAGCATGTAAACTAAAACATCTACAACTTCAAACAACAAACAACTACTAACTACTATGCCAACAACGGCAAATAAAAAACAAAGCAAAGGATGACTATAACTGTAGCTACAAGTAGAGGCGGGCACCCTTATCCTACAAGCAACACAGGATAGACTTCAGAGTTCGAGTCACCTTCTTAAACTTATGCTTCACAAGGCCTCGAAGATCCACAATATCCTAGCATAGAACAGCCTGCCCTTCCTCAAGCCGAGCGATACGGGCATCCCTGGCAGCCTGATCTGCGCTCTGCTCTGCTGCCACAGGGGGAGAACTCTCACTCGTATCCTATTCCTCAACCTCTTCCTCGTCCTGCTCTGTTTCTTCTTCAATCTCAGCTCCACCTTCGCCATAACTCTCTTCATCATCGCTCTCTGTCTCATCCTCACTTTCTGAGGCTTTTCGATCAGGACCAATCTCCATCTGCTTAAGGGTCGTCAGATTAATGTGGCGAACAGGTACCGGCTTTTCTGCCCCAAGCTTATAGCCAAACTCATGTGCAAGCTTACAGATAAGTTGGCCGAATGGGAGCGATTCGGTCCTCCTAGTCGAACGAGCGATAAGGATAATCTGACGTAAGATGTACGTTGGCACACATAGCTTCGCTTCTTGCCCCACATGATACAGAAAATCTACCATCAGGCGCGTACACTCGCTGCAGTTGCTCCACCTTGGATATACATTGAATGTACACATGTGGTGAAGCAAGTGGAAGTCGTCCGTCATGTTGGTAGCTAGAAGACTTCTATTAGGCTGCCATTCGACTAGACGACCACACAAGAGCCGGGTGCGACGATCCCTCTCGCGCATACTGTTCAAATTTTTTTCACTGGCATGCACCTCACCAAGTAGCACATTCAAGAGTCGAGATATCAAAGCGACGCTGACCGTGGCCTCCCGACCGCTTCCAAAAGGAATCTTGAACTGCAGAGGCTCCAGTGAAGGATCATGAATGTTGGCATAAAAAGCTCGAATAGTGCTTGCATTGGCGCGATATTCGCCCTCAAACAAGCGAAACCAACCAGCCCCTTCCAGACGCTCCAATAATAAAAACTCGCCAAATAGCCGCGGATCAACATGAGCCTCAAAAAGGACCCTACGGCCTTCATAGACTCCATGTGATAGCTCTGCCAACAAGGTTCTTCCAATGCGAGCTTGAGGATCAAGGTCCCGGTTGGTCTGAAATTCACGGGTGGCGGTTGTGCTCGTGGCGACACCTCTCGGCCTCCGTGCACGGGCTGGGCGGCTGGGCCCGACTTCATCCATGGGCGCTCTCTTCTTCCCCATCAAAGAAAGAAGGGTGGAGATGAAAAATATGGCTGTGATAAACTCAAAGAGGGCCATGGAAAATGAGAGAATGGGAGAAATAAGAAGAATGGTGAAGCTCCCACACACTTGAGATCCCAAAGAAGGATTTAAGATCTCAAATGAGAAGAGAAGGGAGTGAAATCAGCAATAAGGATGGGTTTTGAGATGGGTTGGTTGGGTGTGCACGAAAATGGAAGAAGAAGGAGATTAGGGAGAGTGTTTGGTGGAGTTTTGAGAGAAACTTGAAGAAAAGGAGAGCTTGAAAGGGTTTTTTGTGAAGGAAGTAGGGTTTAGGAGGGTTTAAAACTGAGCAACCATGGAGGGGTGGGCCACACTAGGCCCCAAATGCATCGGCCCGAGCCGGCCCTCCCGGCCTGGCCCGCTGGGCGGCGAGGGCTCGCCGAACCGGCGAGGTCATCGCCGGTCACTGGACCATCAGGAGATGGCTCACCATTTGGGCGAGGTCCTCCTGGCCCCTAAGCTCTAAAATGATGTGGGTCCCCCCTGGGTCCCCGTGGAAATGCCCCGATCGGCCCCTTTGTCCGATTCGACGCCTATCGGGCCATTCGGGTTGAAATCTGATGCATAAACTGATTTACTGACAATTGAAGGGTTAAGATGAAAGGATAAACCATCTAAACTCATTAATAGATGGTCTAGAAGAGATTTTGGGTCGCTGTGTGTGATCAGGAGTAAGCACAGACTCAATCTCGGTGATCGTTTTTCGTAAACTTTTACCAATAGAAGCAAGGGGACACAAACACACATTCTATAGTAAACTTGCACCCAAATACACTAAGGTGGCGACAGCGTGCGGTGTGTGACCATAACCCAGGTCCGGTTTAATCCAATTCATGCTCTGATACCAACTTGTAACGCCTTGAAATTCGGGGGTCGAGCATAACTCAGCTCCCGAGTTCCAAAACATCACTTATGAAACATATTAAATGATGGATGTATGTTGTCTGTATGAGTACATAAAACATGGAATAGATTAAGCCAAACTGCAAACATAATTCAGGGATAAGTGAATGAACGTAAGCGGAAGACTTAAAGAAACATAAGTGTACATGTGCAAATCCCTGAAGTACATATACATACCAGGTCATACTTACAAGTGTTACTATCAAAAATACAAATATCAAATGACATTATCTATTCCAAAAGAAGCCCAGAACTCCTGCACATCAGGACATGGCTCACTAGAACCCGCCTGAAAACTGCATGAAAGAAAATGCAGCCTCATCATCCTCGAACTTTGGCTCTACCTTAGGGGTCGCATCAACATCTGCAACTAAGACAGAGTCTGGTTTGGTGTTTAAAACACCGTCTCAGAACATGGGAGTGAGTGATCAACTCAGTGGAACAATAAAGCAAAGGTTAACGTGTTATCAATTTAATCAAGCAGTAATGATAAAGCAGAACAATCAAACATGTCCTAAGTACTCTTGTTAGTGCAAGGATGTATGTAGAATGATGCGTGCCCTCGCGCGTACACCCTCAGTGTCTTCATCTTATATTACGCATGACACCACCTCAAGTGTTCCACCTCTTTCAGGCACATGCAAATGCGGTGCATGAACATGATTACCAAGTTGTTATTAGTCCTTTTCATACAGCAGGATTGAGAAGCTAAGGTACCTTCCTCATATCAATGTTCAAATAGTGATCCATTCTAGGGTCGTCAGTCCTAGATCATCTCATACGATCACATGGTTTTAGGTCGTTGTAAAGGGCTCGTCACTAATCAATGCACGCCTATCATACCTTCGTTACTACAATAAGGCTCGTCACCTCAATGTGGTATCCAGGTATGCTCGAGGTCACTACAAAGGGCTCGTCAACAATCAGTGTAGGCCGACAGTACGAATATAGTGTCCCATACCACCATAATCAGCTCACGAGTTTGGTTGCTCACTAGTCACTACGGGGAGGCTCGTCGCCCCAGCGTAGGCCAACAGCTCGACCACGATGTCCCATATCACCATGTCCGGCTCATGAGTCTTAGCGGATCAAGGTACAATGGTTAACAGGATTTGCACTGGTAAGTTTGGTACCTTAGATTCAAGCAATAGCGTCCATACATGGTGAACATACATCAGACAATCGAGTTACTTGACGAACTCGACTAGCACGAGCGCACGTTGGGTTGAACGACATAGAGTGCGCAAACACTCCACATGGCCAAACCACTGCTGACAACTCTAATACGACTCGAGTTCGTCAAAACACGTCCTACGTGGCGAAAGTAACCTCAGCCACGAACTCAAGGCCGATTACCGATTTCTTGGACTATTCATAGTCCCAAACATATTCCACTACAACAGGTATTCATATTAACAAGTTAGAATAGTAATGGAACAACAACTCAAATCATGTAGTATGTGAGCATTTGCAGAATATCAACTTAACATGGATTTAAACATAAGTAATAATTGAAATTAAACAACAAGGAATGTAACTTGCATGTGGGAAATCATACACACCAAGAAGAGAGTCGAGAATTGCTTCTCAACGCCCGTAAATAGTATAATATATTACACTTTAGATCATTCAGACATTTCTACAAACACTTAAACTACATAATTCAACATACAGGACGCATGTTGAAAAACACGCATTTGGACAATTCCTTTAGTCAAGGAGTTAACACACATATAATTAGCATAAATACACAACAGATAATCATGGCAAGTATATGTTCATATTTTATACGTATACGGTACTTCCTGCATATACATAGAATACACAAATCTCAATATAACACATGCATATCAGGAACGCATAATAAATATAGCATTTGGCATGTGAAATTGCACCCATAACAAGAATAAACCATTAACTGGCATTGGAAGCCTTGAAAGCCATAACCTATACGATTAAAGTCCGCACCTTACACCAGAAATAGATCACCGAACTGATTCAAACGATATGTCTTCATCAACGGCGACAGGATAACCTAAGGCAAGAATAGAAATGAGCTACAATAACACAGACTATTCTAAGCTCTAAAACAGATTAGGGTTAGGTGAACTTACCCAAGGATGAACTTAGAATCGCCGGAATAACGATTCCAAAGTAATGGTTTAAGGATGTAGAGTAACAGGAAAGAATCTTGAGATGATTCACCAACTTCTCTCTCTCTCTTTCTCTCTCTTTTCCTCTCTCTTTCTTAGCTATGGTTAGGAAATTCGTATTGAAAAGAGAGTTAAGGTTTTAAGGTCTATATATAGGCCTAACATTGATGAAAATAGCCCCAGGGCCAAGGTATACTTAGGTTATAACCAAAACAGGCCTCTCTCGATCCAACGGAACACTTCTGGTGGTCCTTTTTCCACGTGCGGTTGGACTTAAGCTCACTGACCATGGATCTAGGTCAGGCTGAGTTTTCGTACCGATCAGCTTTACAGATCAGCCGTGGCGGACCACACTCAATTCAACGGTCACCAAAACTCGATCGGGTCCACAAGCACTGTGACGGGCCTGGGCCATCTTCCCTGATCCGAAGGTGAAATTGGGCTAGAATCCAACGGTCAGATTGCTTAAAATTGTCGCGCAAGCGACATGACTCAGATTTCATAAAATCACATTTAATTTCTCACTGTTCTCACACTCTTCACTCCGGACTCAATCAAATCGACCCAGAACATCATTTGGACTTGATTTTTGAAGTGATGGTCAAGTCCAACATAGTGACCAATACTGACTAAAATCATCGCTATCGAACTTTCGACGCGCGGTCCAGGTCCGATCCAAAGTTTCTAAAAATTCCCAAGAACAACCGGATTTAGCGATGGATCCCAGATTTCAGAGTAACATAGCGCTAATGATACTACAGGTTTTGAGTCATGCAGATCAAATTTAAAGTGATTGATGCTAATTTCACAAGCAATTGAGTTTAACGCTAATTACCCCACAAATGGCTTCTAAGGAAAATAGTGGTAGTACTCAGGTCTTGGCACAAAATTTTTCAGGCCATTACAATATCCCAGACGAACAGTTCTGCAATTAACGTCATGCGACTTCTCGCCTTTGGTTGCCCCGAGAGTCAGATGGACAAAAGAGCAAAAAGGTAAGACATTACTAGTAAGTTCACCGATGTCTGTATCACCCCAATTAATCAATGGCAACAGGAGCGCAGAGAAGTCGAATGGGACTCCATTTTCCCCTTTTTTCATAAGGCCTATTACCTCGACATATTCTCGCCCCACTCCAAATACAGCTTCGTCAAAGAGGGGAGAAGCCACAGTACATAAACCAGGAAAATATGCTAACTATGAAAGACCATATGAATGAAATAGCGGGAGCGCAGAGAGCACTAATGGAAGAATACAGAAATCTCAAAGAAGCCTTAGTGACTCTTACACACAATGTAGCCTAGATAGCAACTTCCTCGATGATGGGCACAATAAATAGGTAAGAAAACCAACCCGAAGGCTTTCAACCATCGGGGGCAGGATCACTAGGGTCTGTCCCAACAGCGAGAACTATGACACAAGACGAGGTGAGACAAGTCGTCGAGGAAGCCGTCAGAGTAGAAAGGGAGCACGAGAATACTGGCCGTTTCAGATACCGAATGCTGTATCCAAGAGAAGTAGAAGGCATCCCGTTCATAGCCAACTTTAAGCATCCAGATTTTTAGAAGTTTAATGGAGAAGGGTCACCGGAGGAGCACTTAATGCACTTTATTACTAGTATGGGAAATTTTTCTACAATACTGGAGTATTGCTTGCGATTGTTTGGATCATCTTTGACAAACAAAACATTCCGATGGTATTCCGGCTTGGCCCCAGGGTCGATACGCAATTGGGAACAAATGCAAGACGCTTTCATGTCAAACTTCTTCTCTTCAGAGCATGATGTTAGTATTGCGGAATTGGCTTCTGTATGACAGAGAGAGCGGGAACCGATAGAGAAGTTTATATATAGATGGAAGACATTGGGGGCTTTTTGTAGACAACTGTTGGAGGGAAAGGATCAGGTCAAAATGTGTCTGAACTCCATGGAAATGAGAATTGCATTCGGACTCACCAGTACTAATATCAGGACTTTTCATGACCTAGCCACTAAGGCTCATGCTTTAGAGCTGATGACTCGGAAGATGCTAGCGTTTCACTATGAAACAGCTAAGAGAGGACCCAGCAAGATGGCCGCAAATACCGTCGATCATGAAAAGAGAAGCCAAGATGCAAGAGACTTAAGAGATAAAAGGTCGGAACGAAAAGAAGAATCGAACTAGCCAAGGAATAGGTACAGTGGAAGGGTTTGTTTCGATAGGGAAGATGTTGTCCCTATGATGAACCAATTGTTCAAAGCCGGTACGATAGAATTATCAGCACCCCAGCACCCCGAAGATGTGAAAAGAACAAGAAAGAGAGATTTTTGCTGCTATCATCGCCTGGTGAGACATCCGATGAAAAATTGTTATACGTTGAAATGTATAATACAATAGATGATAGACAGAGGTGAAATAGTGATCGAAAAAGAAAAAGAAAGGGATGCAATAGCAGCAGTGAATATGCTAAAAATCTAGGAAAAAGTCCAAGAAAAGAAAGAGAAAGAAGACCGTAAGACGACAAAAAAGGTAGCGATGATTATGCTACGATCGGGAAAGAAGATAACAAGCCTTACGAAGCAGAAAACAGGAATTATAAGAAGGGAAGTTGTTGAAAGACAGGACGATAATGATAAGAAAGAATAGAAGAACGAGACAACGAAAGTGACTTACGATGTGGTAAGTCATTTGAAGGGCATACCAACTCGATTAAGCATTTATGATGTGCTTAAGTTGTCAGAGGAATTTCGGCAAAGCTTGGTTCAAGCGTTGTCCAATCATGATGTCAGAGAAACCTTGTTGGCAGAGATGGAACACAAATAGTATAAAGAGCAAGAAGACTGTCTGCCAGTCGTTTTCTTCTCCAATGATGATTTGATCTGTGATGCAGGACATAACAGGCCGCTAATGATAGAAGGCCATATCCGTGGCAAAAAGGATAAACAGATTATGCTTGATAATGGGTCTATAGTGAACCTCTTACCACTCTCAATGTTAAGTAAACTAGGTTATCATCATTCTGATCTACGCCCTAATAGAATGATGATACAAGGCTTTAATCAAGATGGGCAATGTGCACTTGATAAAATTACAATGATGTTGGAGATAGGAGAGCTAACTACTGATGCCGTGTGCCACATTATAAACGCAGTAACGACATACAATTTTCTCCTAGGAAGGCCATGGATACATCAGTACCACATTGTACCGTCTACTCTGCATTAATGCTTCAAATATTGTAAAGATGGAATACAGTATAAAATAATGGCTGATGCGAAGCCCTATACAGAAGTCAAGGCCTTCTTTGCAAATGCGAGTTGTTATAAGGGGTTCGCTAAAGAAGAAAGAAAGAATGATGAAAATAAAGTTGGACATTCAAGTAAAGGTGATGAAAGAAGAAACAGAAAAGGTAGAATCATCCAGAGCTGCAAAAATAAAGAAGAAATTCTATTTTGTGCTGAAACACCAGAGACAACCAGGGCAGAGGCTGTTAACTCTATTATTACCTAAACAGTTGAAGATTTTACAGTCCAATTATATAGTGCCATTGCCGTATGCTGAAAGAAATAAGCCATTTTTGGCTATTCCGGGAAGATTTCATGTCAGGGCCAGCGCAAAATACCAGGAACCAATAGAATTCTACGCCTCAGCAGAAGAAAAGATAGGGGAAGAGGATAAGAATAATGTGTATTACGGTGAGCTGACACCGCAAGATCTTAAAAAATATAGACCGGCAAGTAAGAAGATAATGAAAAACATGGGTTTCGATTATGAAGAACTCATTGACCTAAATCATAGGAGAGGAATTCAGATTCCTATTGGGGTTAGTCAGAAAAAATGAGGAATATTTCAAGGATTGGGGCTGAATCATCGGGGAACATGGTCACAACTGAACAGTTAGCAGAAGAAGATCCTAAAATAATTGAGCATCCTAAAATGGCCCTAAAGCAAATGGAAGACGGGGGTAGCCAACAATAGACAGTTTGTGAGAAGTAAACCTGGGTACAAAAGAAGAGTCAAGGAACACATTCATTAGTACCAGTCTTTCTGACCAAGAGGCCGAGAAATATGTTCAAATTCTCAAAGAAAATAGAGACGTCGTCGCTTGGACATATGAAGAGATGCCGAGGATGGAGCCGTTAGTAGCAATATATCGGTTGAATATTTCTAAGGAGAAAAGTCCGGTTAAACAGGCGCAAAGGCGATTTCACCCGGACTTAGTTCCCTTGATAGAAGATGAAGTGAACAAACTGATAAAAGTTGGGTTTATCAGGGAGGTCAAATATCCCAAGTGGATATCGAACATTTTCCCAATGAGAAAGAAAAATGGATAAGTCAGAGTGTGCGTTGGCTTCAGGGATTTGAATGAAGCCTATCCGAAAGATGATTTTCCTCTCCCGATACTAAATTGCTGATTGATAGTACGACTCAGTATGCTATCATGTCCTTCATGGATGGCTACGCAGGTTATAATCAAATTAGAATGACACCTAAAGATGAAGAAGCAATAGCGTTTAGAACTTTGCTGGGGATTTATTGTTATAAAGTTATGCCATTTGGTCTCAAAAATGCTGGGCGACGTATCAGAGGGCAATGCAAAATATCTTTCAAGATATGATGCACAAACATGTTGAGTGTTATGTTGATGACTTGGTGGTCAGGTCAGGTAATCATCAGGAGCATCGTGAACATTTGACATCGATCTTCCGTCGACTAAAAAAGAAACAGCTAAAAATGAATCCAGCTAAATGAACATTTGGGGTGTCTTCAAGAAAATTCCTTGGTTTTGTTATCAGGCATAAGGGCATTGAGATCGATACAGGGAAAGTTAAAGCCATTCAAAATATGTCGCCACCAAAGACAATAAAGGAATTGAAAAGTTTACAAGGAAAGCTAGCGTACATTTGCCGTTTCATTTCAAATTTGGTAGGGAGATGTCAGCCATTTTCTCATTTGATGAAGAAAGGCATAGAATTTGTATGGGATCAAGCCTGTTAGAATGCGTTTGACTCGATAAAGGAATTGCTGAAACAACCGTCAGTACTGACAGCTCCGATAAAAGGGAAGCCGCTTATTTTGTATATATCTGCAGCCGAGAACTCTTTAGGAGCTTTGTTGGCATAGATGAATGAATCTGGGAAAGAGACCGCTCTTTACTATTTAAGAAGAACTATGATGGGTGCAGAATGCAATTACTCTCCAATCGAGAAAGAATGTCTGACGCTAATATTCACGGTGCAGAAATTTAGACATTATTGTCTCTCCTATGACATAACTTTAATCTCAAGAGTAGATCCAATAAAATTTCTGATGACAAGACTGATGTTATCTAGGAGATTGGCCAAATGGATGTTGTTACTTTTGGAATATACTATTATGTATGAGCCGACATAAGCGGTAAAGGGGCAAGCAGTGGCAGACTTCCTTGCAGCACACCCCGTAGAAGAGTGCGAGACGATTAGTGATGGATTTCCTGATGAACAGGTTATGTTAGTTGAATCGTAAAGCCCATGGTAAATGTATTTCGATGGTGCTTCTTGAGCTCAGGAGCGGGGGCAGGAGTTATTTTCATCACACCTCAGGGTGACTTACTACCTTACTCCTTCACATTGGGAACCGCATGTATAAACAATGAAGCTGAATATAAAGCTCTCATCATTAGAATGGAATTTGCTCAAGAAATGAAGATAAAGATGCTGCATATTTTTAGGGATTCTAAATTGATCATAAATCAATTGACGACTGAATTCAAGATAAGAAAACAAGAGCTCTTGCCATATTGCTGAAAAGCACAACAGTTACTGGAGCAATTCTTTCATGTCAAAATCAATCATATACCGCAGTCTGAAAATGCAAAAGTAGATGCTTTATCCAGCCTGACAGTGGGTTTGTCTTGCCCAAATCGAAGCCCTCTCCAAGTGACTATAGAAGAAAGGAAATTTTTACCATCTTCAGAGGTCATTGATGAAATTGTCAAGGCACTTCCTATATCGTGTTTGAAGATAACAACAGATGATTGACGTCAACCTTTCATATATTATCTTAAATATGATATCTTGCAAGAAGACTCAGCGTAGAGATAACAAATCAAGCAAAGATCAAGCAAATTCATCATATGTAGTGAAGTACTGTATAAAAAATCTTACAATGGGATGCTACTACATTGCCTAGATGAATAAGGGCACAATCTGGAGAATGTGGGGCACACCAAGCTGGCCGAAATTTATTTCATCGGATACATCAAATGGGGTATTATTAGCCTACCATGTTCAAAGATGTTATAGATTATGCAAAGCGATGTCACGAATGTCAGATTCACGGAGATGTTATACACATTCCTCCAGATGACCTACATCAGTCGGTCATCTCTTGGCCTTTCTCTGCCTGGGAACTTGACGTTATTGGTCCTATAAATCCTCCTTCATCCAAAGGAAAACAATATATTTTGGCAGCGATAGATTATTTCTCCAAATGGACAAAAGCAATTGCATTGCGCATTGTCAAATAGAAAGATGTGGTCAATTTCATCCAGCACGCAATACTATACCGTCATGGTATTCTGAAGAAAATTGTCATGAATAATGGCACTCCTTTCAAAAACAGAGGCATGGAAAAGCTATGTCAAAAATTCAACATTCATTATTCATTTTCAACACCTTACTATTCACCGACCAATGGATTAGCAGAGACGTTTAATAAAATGATAGTCAAGATACTGAAGAAAATAGTGATAGGAAATAAGTGTGATTGGGACAAAAGGTTGCAAGAAGCATTGTGGGCATACAGAACTACCCACCAGACAACAACAAGAGCAACATCGTATTCATTGGTTTATAGTGTAGAAGCAGTGATCTTGATTGAAACACAAGTAGCATCACTCAGAGTGGCAGTACATCAGTCAATTAAAGATGATGAAATGCAAAAATAAGGCTGAAGGAGCGGGATTTGCTCGATGAGAAACGCCTGGCAGCCCAACAACAATTGCAATCGTATTAGGCAAAGATATCGACCGCTTTTGATAAACGAGTCAAGTATTGCTCTTTCAAAAAAGGGGATATGACATTGATGTTGAAAAGACCGATAGTGGTCATCCACAGAACAGGGGGAAAATTTGAGCCCAAATGGGATGAGTCGTATATAATAAAAGAAGTATACTCCAATGGACCGTACAGAGTCGAAGATCAAGATGGACAAGGTATCGGTATACCGGTCAATGCTCGCTTCATCAAAAGATATCGTCCCTGAAGATACTACTGATTTTGATCCAAAATATTATCAGAATAATGCTTCTAAATCAAAAGGGGGCAAGAATAAACAAGGCCATGGTTATGTACTGTCAGATGAATGAATAAAGAAGAAATTTGTGAGCGCATTAAGACTATGCACCAACAAGTGTTACAAAAGGAAAGTGACCATCGTTATCATCATCAAGCGAGATCTACAATCTACAAAATTTTGTTGAAATTGGTATCATCACCAAGTGGATATATTGTGAATAACACATAGTCAAGATATTAGCAGAAGTGGTGATGTATCAATCTCAATCAGAGATATCTATCATTCTTGCAACAATGATGGCCATCTATCATTATCTTTTAAGGCAGCCTAGTCAAGCCCCTGAAAAAATGGCCAGCTACGCATAAGACCAATTATTTTCACCATTCGGGCAGCAGTGAGAAGCCAGTGGCCCTAAAAAGCCCGTAAAGGCCATCATATACATACCCATGCAGGCAGCAGACGGAGCTAGTGACTAAAAGCCCTAAAAGGCCAAAAAGTCATCAACGGCCAGTCACGCATGAGACCAGTGCTGTCTATATAGCTTTTCGATAGCGTCACGGGGAACGGATGAAAATGCCCTCCTATGAATGGGTCTGACCTTGCAGGCGAAGAAAACGTAGGCTGTAGTGTGAGCTCTTTGGCCATGTCCATAGATAGGCTAACCATGCGTAAGACCCCTAGATCTCTAGCTTGATTTTAGTATTAACTCATAAGGAAGGGCCTAAACCTACTCATTGATGGACTGACGACCCTAGATTTGGCACCACAAAGGTCGCCTTGTGTGCCCCGTGAACTCTAAAGAGTTACTGCGGCCAACCCTGTGTGTAAATCCAACCGAGTTCATGGCCCCGGTAGCTTCATTGGGCCCCTCTGATGGATCGCAGTTTGTGAACTCGCCAGGCTGTGAGAAGTCCAGTGAACTCCTAAAGTTACAGAGACTATCACGTGAGACTCAACTCCACTACTCAAGAGTCTAAAAAACTCGTGGCTTCACTACTCAAGAGGATAAACTGTATGATTATCTGACTAAACTAAAACTTTGCACCGCCAATTAAGACAGGAATCATATAAGAAATCCCTTATTAACAAGTCATAAGAGAATATTTTTTTTTAAAAAAAAAAAAAGAAGGAAAGAAGAAAGAAGAGGCATAACACATCAATTAGAAATCGTATAAACAAGACAAGAGCACCATTATCAAGAATATTATGAAATACTTGTATAACTAGCAAAATTCCAAGAGTACTTGTAGTGACAAGAGAGAAAATATCAAAGTTTTACATCTCACAGTTCTCCTGTTATGCCTAATGCTACTAAGTATTGTTGTAAATTTTCTTGGAGATTAACTTGAGTAGCCATATGTTCTAGTATGGCATTGAAAATAATTCTGGTAGGATCCGGGATACCGGCTAGCTTTTCTTCCAAGGAAGCAATGAGTTCTTCATTCTTGGCCAATTCAGATCTTTTAGCATCCACGAAATGAAGACTACATTACATATTTTCCTGTACTCTTTCAATTTTCAGATCTTCCTTTAGACCTTGCCTCTCCAACTGAGCGATTTCTTGCTTCAAAAGAGCAATACGATTATGAATAGTCATCTTGTTATCAGTAAAAATATTAAGTTTCTCTCGTAAAGATAGTTGTTCTTGGTCGTGACGAGAGACAATGGGAGCAATCTAAGAAACCTTCTCAGAGTATGCAAGCTACTTCCTGTACTCCAAAATTTTGGGCGAGACAATCGCAGTTTCAGCTGATGATAGAACAATTATTGAATTATGGAATCTTAGGAGAGCATTGTGTACGAAAGAAACATTATCTTTAGCCATCCGTGCAGCACTGTCCAAACCATCTAAAGCAACGGCCAGATCTGACCATTGATCAGGATCTTTGAACATCTCGACAATAGCTAGTATGGAATTCCTGATCAATGCCAATTTATACGCTGAAATCTTCTCCAGGGATAGCATATTTGATGAAGTCCCAATAAAACTAGAACTTGCCATACCACTTTGAGGTAAGTTCCCTATTAAGAAATAAGAAATATAGAGTTATAGCAAAACTGTAAGTGCAGATAATATGGAAAGTGTCAATGAAGAAAAGGATATACCTTCTATTGGTACCAAAACGGTGAAAGGTTGTGTCTCTCTAACAAGAGGGGGATTAGGTTCCACCATTTCAGCTAAAGATGAAGCACTAGCTTCAGTACTCGAATCAATAGTGGCGGGAGTTAGTATATCAGTTGATTCCACTGGAAAAGCAATTTCACGTGCCACTGCCCGTGGAGGCATTGAGAATCTCGGTGGAGCCACTGGCATGACGAGAGGTAAATCTATGGGCTATATTGATAATATGATCACCTGAAATAAAATATGTAAGAGAAGAAAGGAGAAAAGAATGAAAGAAAATAAATAAAATATATATATATATAGCGAGATTGTCTTACATGGCGAATAACCATATTCCTTGTAGTCTATGGGTTCGTCTTCTTCTTCCCCCGCTATAGGTGAAGTCTTTGTAGGAACAACCTTAGAGGTTAGGAGGATATATCCTTCATCAGTAGGAACATCTTCTACAATGACATCTTCTTCGCCACTAATATCAACTTCCCCCTCCTCAGAGTCATCATCTTGATTCTCTTCTTCCACCTCATGATCATCAGAAATAGTGCTTCCAGATGAAGAAGTTGAACCTTCACTTTCCAAATCTCCTTCGTTGGATTCTTTAATAACAACCTATTTCCCTTTAGAAAGAAGAGACTGGTTGCTTTTCGGTTGAGGATTTTCGCTGGCTAAGACCGGAGAAGTAGAAGCAACGGTCCCTTCTTGGGGAGAAGCTTGGGCATGCGCTCAAGATCATGTCATTGGTGAAAAAGGACTAGGATGGACAGTCCTGGGGGTAGGAGAAGAGGTCGACTGATGTTGAAGATGAGTAGACAAGGTTGGCTGGTCTTGAAGATTGGCAACGTTCTCTCGCATTCCTCTCTTCTTGAATGGTGGAGAGGAACTTTTTCAAATTCACGAATGACACCGTAAGCTATCTACCCTTCAAGGGTATTGTCAGGCTTCTTCTCATGGATAGGTTCATCTACGGATATTTTGATGCAGTGATGACCAACGAAAGGAGCATGACTTGTCTCCGCTATGAAGCCTACTCTCTCTTCAATTGTGCAACCCCTAAGTCTTGGTGGTGGAAGCCAGATAGGCTTAGATACTAGCAGGCCTTTCCTTACCAGATATGACTGGTGAACCCACCATCTCGTGTGGTTATATGAAGCTCAAGGAATTCGGTTGTAGGTCGGGATGATGAAAGAAGAATTAGCCCTGCCTAATAGTTGCTTCCAGACCATAACCCAATTAAATGGGTTAGTGCTATAACTCTGTATCCTTCGAGTTATAAGTCCACAGTCTTCGGGAACTGCCTGATCGAAGCCAAATTGATGAGCAAAATGACTGGGATAGTACGGTTCTCTCTAGAATTCTGTTCCCTCCCTCAATAGGAGACTACATGATCTAATCGACAGAGAGAATGCCCTTTTCTCCCGAGGTGAGTTATTCTGTGTCCGACTTGTCTGTGCCCATTGTGTAGCGAGGCAGACATAAATGAAAACAAATAATCTTGGCGTCGGAAGAGATGTCATCTTTCGCCCGGTCATAGGCCCTCTTCGCCATGGCTCTCTTTTGAAAGAACCAGAGAGGAATCTGAGAAGGATGAACGTAAGCTTTCTCTGACACTTCGAAGGTCCAATGGAAATAAACGCCAAGCCAGCCGAGGAAGTAATGCCATGGCATATAGGTAGAAGCAGAGTCTACGCAGGGACTTTTTATGTGAGAAGCGATCTCTCCGAAACGTCTATAAATTGAGCATAGAGCTGGAGGAGCAAGGGAGTATTTGATTCCTTCGCCATAGCACTGGCTATTACAAACAGTGAGAGGAGGATGACATCTGCTGACTTAGAGCTGGGAAAAACTACTACGCTCAGCCAGTAAGCGATAAATGCTACAAGCTCCCCATAAATTGAATACTCAGCGCGATCTTTTATATTCTTACGAAGGCGTTCTAGCTCTCGCGAATGGTTACCATTAATCTTGAAAGAAAAGGCGAAACAAGTGAGATTGAGATTATGTATTAAGATGCAATAAAAAATGTTAATTTGAAAAGTAGGAAGATTACCGAAGAGCTCTACTAAAATGGGCTAGCCATTATTTAGGGTGAATCTTGTGGATATTCAAAAACTTGGACATCTCCTTAAAGAGTTCAGTGGTTGTGTCCGAGATGGAGGCGATACGGTCAGGTGAAGAGACAAAGGCTAATTCATCATTAGTGGGGACAAATTCATTAAAGAATTTTTCGGTTATCGGTAGATTGGTGATCATATGAATATCCCAGAGTGTAATGCTCATTTCGCTTTCAGGAAGGTGGTGGAAGGGCACTAATAGTTGAGAAAAGCCTTTAGAATGGAGGATCCCTTATAAAAAAAAGATGTGATGTTGCTTCGATTGCGGTGTAGATGTCGATCTTGGACAAACTCCCTGCATGCTTCGCAAGAATTGTCATGGCCCATTCAGAGTAATAATTGCAGGGAGTTAAGAGACCCCTTGTTCTGAACTCTTCAGGACTCCAAATGAGGCGACGGTCACTGAAACGCTATTGGAGCATCTTGTAAAAATAGGTCGGATATAAGCTATGGGGATCGTAGGATGGGGTGAGGAAGATCATAGAGTGAATGTCACCGATTTGTTGTCTCGGTTTCGTTGGCTGCATAATGCATTCCAGTAACATTGGTTCTCTGAATGACCAAGACTCCGAATAGGCTAGTCTTTGTCCATCTAGATCATCCCTAGGCTCGCAATTCAGCATGGAATGGTGACGATGGATGCTGACTGGAATCACCACGATAACTTACTTATAAGGGTTGTCAAATTTTATGACACCCTCGATTGCACGGACTAATTCGCAAGAATTATATAATTTCTTCCGGTTGTGCTCCTTGATTTTCTCTTGAAATTCTTGAGCCTTGTTCCAGCTATTCTTCCTTGGTCGAGAAGGGGGTAGAATATCTTCCCTAGCAGGAGGCTTTTGGTTGATGGTCTAATGATGTGCTGTTGTTTTCAGTCACTGCTCCCAATCATATTCACGACCATTTTTGGGAGGTCTTTCAAGATCGTCCATTGCAATGGCTCTGTGGATGGGGGATGGTAGCACGTTGATACGTTTGGTGAAGTCGAAAGTAGCGAGCAGTGGCTCCTTAATGTAGGAAGGGCGCATAGCAGTTATCTTAAAGCACTTATGCGAAGGTTGGAAGGGAGATGCCAGAGATTCTGCGGCTTGAAAAGACGTAGGGTTTGGTAATTCTTGGTGAGAAGGCTGATTAGTGGGAGGATTGACAGGAATGTAGGTTCTTTTCGTGCGGGGGATAATGAAATGTGGAGGTTCAGAAATTGGCTAAGTCTGAAAATGGCCAAGTATAAGTTGTGCGGGTCGCGCAACTGATACTCATTGCACGGGGAAGAAAAAAAGAAGCAGAGTTTTGCCGTAGAATGAAAAGTGAAGATATGAAATACAACCGACTATTTATAGAGGACGGGGCCGAGTAAGGTACTCGGGTGTCTATTGTGCAGGTCGCACAACAACTTTAGGAAGTCCAAAAATTTAAAGGTTGATCCTAATTCTTTGATTCCAATAAACAAATAAAAGATCAAGGGGGCATCTGTTAGAGCATAAAATAATGAAGAAAGATTGAAAAGGAGAAGATAAAAAAGGAGTTGGAAGAATGAGGAAGAAAGAAGAAGATCAAGCACCTTGTTCAGTAGTTGTGTAGGTCACGCAACCAGTAGTTGGTTGCACGAACCATGCAAACAACCAAATTCATTATACGGGCCGTGCAATGGATTCCTCCATTGCGTGGGCCACGCTACTGACTTCCCTGTTATGCGGGTCGCGTAACTAAGATCAGATAAGGGTTGTTATGGATGGACAAATCTAATGCAAGGTGGGACCCATGACACAAAGATCGAGGGTTCGCACGAGTAGAGGCCTATAAATACCCCACTCCCCTTCTCATTTGAGGGAGAGAAGAATTTTGGAAGAGAAGAAGGGGAAGCAGTCATTGGTTGCGCAGGTCATGCAATCAATAACTTGTTATGCGGGTCGCGCAACCAGGCCATTATATGGCCAGTTACAAAAAAGGCCAAAGTGCTGCCAAAATCATCCAATTCGATCTTTGTCGCTCCAAGATCTCCTTTTGCACAAGGGACATGCCCAAAAAGGGGGGAAAGATCGAATGATCAGATCAGCACAACACTCCTCCTAAGGAGATGACCGAAGCAGATGTCGAAATGCTGTCGAATTTAAGATTCGACATTTAAACTTTGCCAATTTCAATTTGTGTATCTCAAACGATCTATCTTAGAATAAAGGATATTAAAGGATATAAATGATCTCAGTACTATTAATACAATGATTGTTTTGTATGATCTGTCTTTATTATGTTCTAATGAGATAATTTCCCCAAATCAAATACATTTGTTTCTTGTTCGAAATAGTCTCTACACCTCAAACAATTTTTTATGCGTATAAGCATTACTGATGTTTATAATTTTTAGATGGTATAACTTTTTGTAAAGATTTTGATTACATACTGAAGCTGATATGAAAATATTTGTAGATATACATATATGGAAGATTATCAAAAACTGGAGATAACATGTCCTATTGTAAGACCCGTATCCTAGACCATACTGTTCCGTAGGCTTCCGCGGTCTTCTCGGTCGAATTCCAGCAACCTTCGACCTTTATCCGATGTTTGCGCATGATCCTAAGCCGAGTCCTGTTAACCCGAGTCGACTCAACCCGAGGCTTGTACCCTAGTGAACGAGCTGTCGCCGTGATTCCGATGCCGCGTCTCGCGCGCCGAGGCGATATCTAGGCTAGGAGATGTGGGCCCGTGTTGCAAAACCCAAGAGAATCTCTACCAAATGTCACATCCATCAATCAATCAATCCCATCAAGGGTCAAGTACAAGTCAAGTATACATCACCTCACACCTATCCCCAAGCAACCCCAAAAGTCAAAAAGTTCTTACACACCCTATACCTTTCTTACACCATCTACCCCTAAAGTCAAAAAGTTCTTACACACCCATCACTCACCACATCCATCACCCATCTCTCTCTCTCTCTCTCTCTCTCTCTCTCTCTCTACAACCATCTATCTCTCTCATTCTCAAACCACTTTCCCAAGCAAGAGAAAAAAATCACACATCCAACATTCTCTAGCCTCCATGAGAGCTTTGTGTATGGCTCACTTCCTACCCTCTCATCTCCCATCTCAACCATCGAATCTCCATCTCTTCCGTTAGGATCGAAGCTAAGGAGCAAAGGAAGCCAAGGGAGTAAGAAGAAGTGGACGGTGGGTGATCTTGGACCCACATTTTTCCCTTTTGTTATTTATTTATTTTATGATTTAAGGGCCACATATGGTGGGACCCACCTTAATGTATGTTTGTATATAAGAGCGGGCCATAGTGGCGGGACCCCTCCGTCATCGCCGATCTCTCTCTTCTCTTTCTCTCTTTCTCTCTTTCTCTATGATGTATGGCCCACCTATGATGTGTGTATTTTTTCGATGCCATCTAAATAAGTAGGCCACCTCGATCCCTATTTGGGGCCTGCATGACCGGATGGTCATACAGGCCCGGATGAAAGGGAAACACAAATATTAGACTAGTCCAAAATAGGCGGGCCATGTGGGATCCACCTTGATGAGGTGCATACCCACACCGTCCGTCTAGCGGATGCACTAGTGGAGGGCGCAGCTAATAGTGAAGTGTTAACTGACAGTGGAGGTGTACTGATGATGGGTGTGTGCTGACAGTGAAGTGTGGACTGACGTGGGGTGTGGTAGTAGTGAAGTGTGGACTGACGTGGGTGTGCTAACTGTGAAGTGTGTGCTGACGGTGGGGTCCATGAGACCCACCCACGTCGTCCATCCTTTTAGATGGGCCACACTATAGTGTATGTGTTTTATCCAAACCATCCACCGTCCTTGGACGGTGGGACACACCCCACGTGTGGGGCCCTCCTTGATGTACGTGATCATCCAGGCTACCCAAGGGCCTAGATGTTACATGGATATAATATCTATATTATTATATTATTATATTATATATATATATATGATATGTGAGGGTGGGCCCTATGTGGGACCACCTCTGCCCTCTCTTTAATACATAAAAGTTGCTGTGTAGTAGTATATAATATATATATATAATATTATATATTATATATATGATAGGTGAGGGTGGGCCCTATGTGGGACCCATCTCTGCTTTTTTTTTTAAAAAAAAAAGGGCAGCAAGCTACACATGAAGTAGCTACGTGGCTGCTCTTTAGACGTGAAAAGGCCAAGCTATATGTCCTAGAGGGGGGGTGAATAGGACAATGCCAAATAAAAACTTATAACAGTGGAATAATAAAGAAAATGATAGCCAAATTAAATAACAATGCAGGAAATTAAAACAACCTCAAAATTCAGATCTTGAGAGGTTGATACAAACGTTATTCTAAGGACAACCTTACACCAAAAACAGAGTTTATGGTAGGACAACCTTATTTCTAGAAAGGTCTTTGTATCAAGTCTCAAATCGAAGAGGAATACAGAATTAAATATAAACTGAAATGAAATAACTTGTAATTAAAAATGTATTATTCTAGGGACAGCCATACACCATAAAAATGGCAGGGCAACCTTGCTGGAACAACTTTCAAAATGAAATTGAAAATCAAGCTTATAAAGGAATAGCAGAAAGTAAATTCTAAGCTATTACAACATTCTCACAAAGCTTGAAATAATTACAACATTCACCACCATACATACATCCCACAAAAGGAATAAAAAAAATAGAAGAATAGATCCATCAACCACAACTCAAAGGTTTATAGTGGTTCGCCTGTGTGTTCACCAACTGTTATCCAACAGCCACACAAAAAGCTACTCCACTCCTAATATCCTCACACAGGGGATATTAGCGTTCACTAAAGATAGGTTTTCCCAAGTTCACCCAAAACCCTTACAATTGGGTCTTTGTATGTGGGCTTACACAATTAAAAAAACCCCACTTCTGAGTTTTCCTGGCTTTCCTCAGATAACCAATATAACAAGATTTTTCTGGCAAATCTTGAAAGAAACCAAAATAATAGAAAGGAATTTACAATATGTAAAATACCTGAAAATCTTGTAGCAGCCCGGTAGAACCAAATCAAAGTAGATGATTGAATGTCCAAGTTCAATGTCCAGTACTTGATTACAATGGTTCTAGTTCTAATAGATTTTAAATTAAACCAAATAGGGCTTGCCTTAATTGATTTTGATTCCAAAGAAAGGGAATAACAATTCCTCTTTTCAAATCAGATTGGAATAGTAGAAACAAAATCAATTAAAATAAAGCTAAGGAAAGAAGATATTAAATAAGCACACTTAGCTTAGATGGAGCACAGAATTATCTCTCAGAAGTTCGACGAAGATTGGCTTAAATACTTTTATTAAATCGATAATTTCTTCTGAGATTCGTGCACTATTTATAGGTGAGAAGATCGAGTCTTCGACTGGTCTAGAGTGCTCTTCGACTAGTCGAAGCTCTAACAGATATTTGAAAAATCCGGCGGGATTTTCTTTGACCGTTCTACGACTGGTCATAGCTCTCCTACGACTGGTCGTAGCTCACCTACGATTGGTCGTAGGTTTGCTTCGACTGGTCGTAGGACCTGCAAAGGTTCCCTGGACTTCGAGTCGTAGATTTTACGACTGGTCGAAGATCAGTCGACACTGTTCCTACGACTGGTCGAACAGATTCCTGGACTAGTCGAAGGCTAACAGATTTTATCCGGAATATGTAACAAACTTACGACTGGTCGAGGAATTTCTTAGACTGGTCGAAGCAAGTCTAAGACTAGTCGAAGAAGACCTAAGACTAGTCGAAGAACAGACCAATCACATGTAAAATAACATTTGGCTTATGTATCCGAAATGACCTACTTCTAAGGTCAACCTATGGTCAAACAAACCTCAATTATGAAGTATGGACATTGAAGCATTAGGAACAAGTGACCTTGAAGTATCAGTCTTGAAGTCTTGATGTAGTTGAACTCTTCATGTAACTCAATCTTGAAAGTGGCTTGAGTTTCAGCTTGAGTCTTGAGTTCAGCTTGACTTTCAGCTTGAGTCTTGAGATCAGCTTGAGTCTTGCCTTGTACTTTCTTTTCAGCTTGAGTCTTGTTTTGTGAGCAGCTCTTTCATTCAAGAGTCTTGTCTTGTGAGCAGTTCTTTCATTCAAGATCTTGAGTCTTGTACTTGAGAGCTTTGCTTGTTGTGAGCTTAGCTTGTTTATGAATGTTGATCCTTGAGAAAGCTTCACTTATGCAAGTTATATATAATAGTGATTTTGGCACTACAAATTTGACAACACACAGGGATAGAAACTATAGCACTTACAATCTCCCCATTTGTCAAATTAGTGACAAAACACATAACCATAATAAACAAAAGGATAACAACTGGTTAATACCTGCAAATCAATATTCAATTTTCAACATTCAACATTCAATTTTCAACATTCAACCAGTTTCATTCAACAAGATCATATACTCAAGATCAAACATATATTCTCCTTGACACCCCACTCCCCCTGAGTAACATAACCAATGCTACTCCTCTCATAATCATATTAACAACAAACCATTCTCCCCCTTTTTGTCACAATATGACAAAGGAGAACTAAATAAAGGAATGAGAGTAAACATGAGGAAGTAAGAGAGTCAGAGAGTTACTCAAGATAGCATCACATATACCCAGCATAAATATTACATTAAGAACAAATATCCAGCATAAAATCCAACTCAAACTCAAGCAAACAAGAGCTAAGTAATAAAGTTATTACATACCAAAAGTTTCATAGAAACTAGTCAGAATTAGAACTTGAAGAAGGAGCAGGAATAGTAGGATCAAGTTGGTGCATGCCTTTGTTCAAGCGCCTTATTTATTTGCGCATGTATTTGAATTGCAAATCATGAGCAACAGACATGTTCTCCAACTTAACATTAATATTCTCAACTTTATCTTCTAATGCACTCAGACGTGCATCAACATCAGATGGTACAAAATCTGGATCATTAGCTGAGTCAGAATCCAGTTCCTCAAAAATGTATATACACTAATTCATATATCTTGCAAATTATACAAAAATTAGAATTTAATCTAGCAAATATATACACTATAATACAAGAAGGCATAAATTATCAAATTAAAATGCACATGCCAAGATCAAATTTCATCTTTTTGAACCTGCTTTTATCAAGAGGTTTTGTGAAAATATCAGCACGTTGATCTTCAGTAGGAATATATTCTAGAGATATAACTTTTTCTTCTACTAATTCCCTTATATAATGAAATCTAATGTCAATATGCTTAGTACGAGAATGCTGAATAGGATTTTTTGAAATATTTATCGCACTGGAATTATCACAATGTAATAACATAGAATCCTGTTTAATTCCATAATCACTTAGCATTCGTTGCATCCAAACAAGCTATGTACATGCATTACCGGCTGCAATATACTCAGCTTCAGCTGTTGAAAGTGAAATAGAATTTTGTTTCTTACTAAACCAGGAAACTAGACAATTTCCAATGAAAAAACAACCACCACTGGTTGATTTTCTATCATCTAGATTACCAGCCCAGTCAGCATCCGAGTACCCAGCTAATTGGACATTGGTTTCATGAGGATACCAGAGACCTAGATTTATAGTACTTGCGACATATCTAATAATTCGCTTGACAGCAATCAAGTGAGATTCTTTTGGATCAGATTGATATCTTGCGCAAATACCAACACTTAGAGAAATATCAGGTCTACTAGCAGTTAAATATAACAAACTACCAATCATACTCCGATAAAGTTTTGAGTCAACATTTTTACCATTAGAGTCTTTTGATAGTTTCAGGGTAGTACTCATAGGAGTATCGAAATTCTTGCCATTCTCAAATCCAAATCTCTTGATTAAATTCAAGGCATACTTAGATTGAGAAATGAATATTCCTTTAGGTTGTTGCTTTACTTGCAATCCAAGGAAATAAGTCAATTCCCCAACCATGCTCATTTCAAACTGTGATTTCATCAAATCTGCAAACTCAGTAGTCAAGTTAGTACAAGTTGATCCATAAATGATATCATCAACATAAATCTGTACCATTAAGATATGATCATTATGTTTTTTAACAAACAGAGTTTTATCAACAAATCCCATTTGAAAATTATGAGTTAAAAGAAATTTTGTTAGTTTCTCATACCATGCCCTAGGTGCTTGTTTTAATCCATAAAGTGCCTTTTTAAGCCGATATACATGATTAGTATTTTTGGGATCTTCAAATCCCATTGGTTGTTCAACATAGACTTCTTCATGTAAATCGCCATTTAGAAAAGCACTTTTCACATCCATCTGATAGATCTTTATCTTTCTAAAACATGCAATGGATATAAATAGTCTGATAGATTCAAGACGTGCTACTGGTGCAAAGGTTTCATCGAAATCAATCCCTTCAATTTGAGTATAACCTTGTACCACCAGTCTAGCCTTGTTTCTAATTATATTTCCACATTCATCAGACTTATTTTTGAAAATCCATTTTGTTCCAATGATGTGTTTATCTTTAGGTCTTGGTACAAGATACCAAACATCATTTCTTATGAATTGGTTGAGTTTATCTTGCATCGCAACAATCCAGTTCTCATCAGCAAGAGCTTCTTTTACGTTTGATGGTTCAATTTGGGATGTAAAACATACATAATTACATATATCCTCAAGTTGTCTACGGGTGCGAACACCGGTGAGAGGGTTTCCAAGAATTTGTGTAGTTGGATGATCTTTAACAGTCCTCAACTCAGAATCAGTTTGATTCGATGAAGTATCAGGTTTATCAATGATTAGTATTTCATCATTATCTGAATTAGAGATTGGTGTGTTTAAGTGATCATTAATGACAACATTAATGGATTCTTGAATCACACCAGTCCTTTTGTTCAGAACTCTATAAGCTCGACTGTTTAAAGAGTATCCTAGAAAAATACCTTCATCACTCTTCGTATCGAACTTTCCCAAATTTTCACGATCACGTAAAATATAGAACTTGCTGCCAAAAACTCGAAAGTATTTAACAGTAGGCTTTTTATTAAACCACAATTCGTAAGCCGTTTTATTATTATCTTTTCTAGTGTAGACTCGGTTAATAATATAGCAAGCTGTGTTGACTGCTTCAGCCCAAAGATTTTTAGAGAGCTTCATGCTATTCAACATAACATTAGCCATTTCTTGAAGCACCCTATTCTTCCTTTCTACAATTCCATTTTGTTGTGGAGTTTTGAGAGCAGAGAATTCATGTAATATTCCTTGGTCGGTACAGAACTTCTCAAAATTGCTATTCTCAAATTCAGATCCATGATCACTACGAATTTTACTGATTTGAGAAGATTTTTCAGTTTGAATCCTTTTGAGAACTTTTCTTACTTCTTCAAGGGTTTCAGATTTATCCCTTAAGAAGACTACCCAAGTGAATCTGGTAAAGTCATCGACTATTACCAAGATGTACTTTTTACCACCACGACTTTCCGTTCTGGTAGGTCCTATCAGGTCCATGTGGAGAAGTTCGAGTGGTCTTGATGTGGTATTTGAATTCACCTTTTTGTGTGAGTTCTTTGTTTGTTTGCCTATCTGGCACTCACCACATATTTTATCTAATTTCTGAAGTTTAGGTAAACCTCTTACAAGTTCTCGTTTGCTCAATCGATATAAATTTTGATAATGTACATGTCCAAGACGTTTGTGCCATAAGTCAGTCTCGTCTGTATGGACCATGTAACATGTTTGATTAGATGAGCTGGATTCACTAATAATATAGCAATTTTCAGACGTTCTACGTCCAGTTAATATTACAGAACCCTTATTATTTAATATCTCACAGCTTTGATTAGAAAACCGAACATTATGGTTATTATCACATATTTGTGATATACTAAGCAAGTTGTACTTTAGGCCTTCAACGTATAAAACATTTTTAAACACCGGAAGATTAAAAAGTTGAACCGTACCTTGGCCTATTATCTTGCAGTTGCTACCATCACCAAATGTGACTGAACCATCAGTCATCTCTTTCAGATCGGTGAATAAAGCTTTGTCACCTGTCATATGTCTGGAGCATCCACTGTCTAGGTACCACTTTGAATGACTTGTTGCTTTGAAAGCAGTGTGAGCAACCAAGCAGGTGACTTTAGGAACCCATTTCATAACTGTTTTGGGTTTAGGAACATAGTTGGTCTTCTTTTGTGTATACTTGTAGGAATGACCTATAGAGTTAGATTTTAATAGCTCCTTGAGTAAATCAACTATCTTTTCAGCTAGTGGATTTCGATTCTGATTAAAGTTGACTTGGCTGTTTCTAGGTTTTTGAAAAGTTTTTGAATTTTTTGAAAAATCTTGATAAGTATTTTTCCCTTTTGAGTTTGAGGACTCTCCTTTAACAAACATAGGAGGAGTATACATTTGTTTAGGAGATAAATTTTTATCATAGCCCAACCCGGATCGATCGCCACATTTTCTTGATCCGGATAACAGTTTTTCTAACTTTGGATCACCTTGGGCATATTTCCATGTGTCCTTTAAACTTAGAAGAGAAGATACTTCAGTTTTAAGATTCTCAATTTCAGATTTTAAATCAACAATTAGTGAGTTTTTGAATTCCAAATCACATTTTGATTTTTCAAAATTATCTGAAATTTGTGATTTTTCTAAGACAAGTGAATCAAAACAATTTTTGAGTTTGGAAAACTTTTCTTTTTGAAGTTTAAGTTTGACAGCAATTTTACAACTTTCCTTATATAGGGCATTGTAAGCGTCTTGAAGATCATCTTCATTTTCACATTCACTATTCAGATTTTCTTCACTTGTAGAGTCATTATCTGAAAATGTGAATTTGGCTAGAGTCATAAGAGCTTTAATCTCATTGCCCGACTCAGTTTCAGAATCTTCTGATTCAGAAGAACCTTCAGAATCAGATGATTCATCCCATGTAGCCAACATACCCTTCTTCTTGGGTTTGTCCCTTTTAGGACATCTATTTGCTAAGTGCTCATATTCTAGACAGTTGTAACATTGACTATCTTTCAAGGTTTTTCGAGATTTGGGTCTAAACTTCTTTTTGTCATTTGATGTTATTGGAAGGGATTGGAAGTTAAATCCTGGGATTGGTCGGGCGTGCCAAACAGAGTCGGTGATCAACAGCCAATGCCTGAGACGCGTTTGGCTCGAGGGATTGGAAGGGATGGTAAGGTTTAATCCCAGTATTGGCCGGGTGTGCCAAACAGACTGGATATATCAATCCAGGGATATAGCAATCCCATGTATCTGAAGACAATCCACTGACAACACCATCAATACCTAGAAATCCAGGCCATCCACCATAATACCTTTCAATCCCTTTCAATCCACCCAGCCAAACGGGGGAACGGACTGGCTACTCCCCCTGACACCAGCCAATGGCTGGTGGTCGGTGCTCTGTGGGCCCCACCATGATGTATGTGTTTCATCCATGCCGTCCATCTATTTTTACTGATAATTGTAATATTTGAGACCAAAAATGAGATATATCCAAATCTCAAGTGGACCACATTACAGGAAACAGTGTTGAATGAGCGTCGACCATTAAAAAAATTTTGGTGGCCATAAAAGTTTTGGATCAAGCTGATTTTTGTGTTTTCCCTTCATCTAGGTCTGTCTGACCAAATCAACAGATTGGATGTCAAATAAACAGTACAGTGGGCCCTAGGAGGATTTTAATGGTGGATATCCAATCAGTATTGTTTTCATGGGGTGTGGACCACCTGATATTTATATCCTTCTAATTTTTTCGATAATACCATAGAATGATCTTTAAAAATGGATAAACGGAATGGATGAAAAACATACATCATGGTAGGTCCCACAGAGCACAGACCACCAGCCACGGGGCTGGTGGCAGGGGGAGTAGCCAATTCGTTCCCGCCAAACGGGCCCAAAAAATGCTTTGTGGGCTCCACCATAATATGTGTATGCAGGTCATTCATTTTTTTAACTTCATTTTAGGGCCAAATCTCAGGTGGACCACACCATAGGAAACTATGGTGATTGAATGCCCACCATTAGGGCCTGTTTGGCTGGGCAGATTGGATGGATTTGGATGGTATTAGAGTAGATTGTACAAATTTCAAGGTAATGATAGTTGCGTCAATAGATTGGTGCAAGATCTATGGGATTGCTATATCCCGGGATTGCTATTTCTGGTCTGTTTGGGACGCCTGGCCAATCCCGGGATTAAACTTTCCAATCCCTTTTAATCCCTTGAACCAAACACGTCCCAAGCAATTTTAAGGGCCTGTTTGGCCGGCTGGATTACATAGGCTTAGGTGGGATGGAATTGCATCTGGTCCTGTGCCAATTCCACTCCACGTTTTGGAAGAGTGTAAAAGCTTGGAAGTAGGCTAGATGGAATCGTATTGGGTCCCGTGCTAATATCACTCAATGTTAGCAAGTTGTGTAGGTCCCACCATGATGTGTGGGCCATATCCACACCGTCCACCCATTTTTCGAGATCATTTTAGAGCATGGGCCAAAAAATCAAGTAGATCTAAATCTCAAGTGGACCCCACCATAGAAAGCAATGGGGATTGAATACTTACCATTGAAAACTTCTTTAGGGCCACATAAGTTTTGGATCTGCCTCATTTTTAAGCCCATGCCACAAAATGAGGTTACAAAACAAATGAACGGTTCAGATATAACACATGTATGTTATTGTTAATCATTTTAAATGATAGTGGGTATCTCCTTTCAATGTACCACCGTATTGCAAACAAAAAAGGGAATTAAGCTTATCCCATGGTATCAGGGAACAGTCCCTGCCATGGGTAATAATGATGTTTTTTTAATCCCATCCCACCTAATACACGTCCCAAGCAATTTTAAAGGGATTAGGGTGGATTGGATGGGATTTAAAGGTAATGATGGTGATGTCAGTGGATTGTCTTAAGATCCTGAAAGGAATTCCAGAATTATTTTTTTTTTGGGTTTGTCAGATTGTGACATCAATTTGAATTTCTATGTTTTTTATTTTTTTTTAATTTTTTATTTACAATGTCTTTTATGTTACTGGCATAGGCATTCATATATATATTGAGAAATATGATTGAAGTGTTAGACTAGCATGTGCATTTACACCATTTTTTTAAATGTTGGTGACTCATCCACCACACGTGTCATAAAACATGTTAATCCACTGCATTGCATTCATCAGGAATCAAGCTTGGGGGTAAACATTTTTGGCTTTTATTCAAAAAATCAGGCTGTTTTAACTCCTAGTCTGGCCACTTATAAAATTATACCTAAAAATTGTAAATATACATCATATGGTCCACTTCAGTCTCGGAATAATACAATTTTTGGGTAGTTTTTTTCATCATGATGAGCCAATACTATATGAATGGATTGGATGCACAGGAAATAGTGGTAATTCACCATTAAAACTTAATGTGGGTTGAAGAAATTTTGGATGGAGTTGATATTTGTGTGGTTTCTTCATCCTACGTCTTTGTAAGCATTCCATTGCCCTTGTGTGGTGAAGTCTTTTACTGGTACGATCCATCATTTAGCTTGATATATTAGAATTGCATGAGAGACTTTTCATCTATGCAAGTGGTTTAATATTATACTTATTAATTACATTATTAATTTTTTGTAAAAATACAATGATGGCAAACTCCTTAATACATTGTATTTGGTAGATAATATCTGTATGGGTCCAATCATCTGATAGCACTTCCTTCATTTTCAACTTTTGAGGAGGATGGTGCATTAGGTTAATTTCCAACTTTAATTTTTGGTAAGGTGCAGGTTGAAAATGAACCCATTGGTTAATCGAGATTTGGCTGTAATGAATAGGGAGTGGATGACACTAAGTTTTCCTGACCCACGTTTTCTTTCTGGAATCGGAAGTTTTTTAAAGTTTGCACAAGAAAACCTTCCTGGTAGAGAATTTATTCCTTGTCCATGCACCACTTGCAGATGTGCACGTTTTTCGGTTTCTTATGATGATATGAAATACATCTAATGAAAAATGGATTCGACCCAAGCTATAGGGTTTGGAACATGCATGGGGAACATGTATCACCTAAGTGTACTGTACGTGAATTAAGTTCCCAACAATACCATAGTGTCTCGAACTTAAATGAGGTTCACAACGCGATCGTTCAAGAACTTGGTGGTAATAACCTAGATGAAGTTGTCCAGGATGAGCCCAACGTGACCCCTATAGTTGAAGGCATCTTCGGAGAAAATGAAACTAATGAGTTTGAAGCAAATCTACGAGACACAATGACTGAGCTATACCCTGGGGCCCAAGATTTCACCGAGCTGACTTTCATTGTACAACTTTTCAAATTAAAGGTGAATCATGGATGGAGTGAAAAAAGCTTTACAGAGCTCCTTCAAATATTAAAGAAGGTGTTACCTTCCGGTAACAAGGCCCCAACTAATACCTACCAAGCGAAGAAGATCATTACAAAGTTGGGTCTTAATTATGTGAAAATCCATGCTTGTCCAAATGACTGCATCTTATACTGGAGAGAGAACGAGATGAAAACCATTTGTCCAAATTGTAAAACTTCTAGGTACAAGACTGAAATGGGTTCTGAGAAAAAAGGATCTACAATACCTAGGAAGGTGTTAAGGTATTTCCATTAACACCAAGGCTACAAAGAATGTTCAGTGTGCCATGGTTGGCGAAAGAAATGTCTTGGCACTCAACCAGAAAATTTCAGCATGAAAAGATGGAGCATCCGGCTGATTCTATTGCATGGAAGAATCTTGATGACAAGTATACAGATTTTTCAGCTAAGCCTCGCAATGTTCGATTAGGTTTGGCTACAGATGGGTTTAACCTGTTCGGCACTTTCAGTATGTCGCATAGTTCATGGCCCATTATGTGTGTGACGTACAACCTTCCACCAAAGCTTTGCATGAAACCTCAGTTTACTATGTTGACTTTGCTCATTGAGGGACCGCGACAACCAGGAAAGGATATTGATGTTTATTTACAGCCATTGATTGATGAACTGCAAAAGTTATGGTGAGAAGGGGTCACGACGTTCGATGATACCATGAAAATAATTTCAACATGCGTGTTGTTCTGCTTTGGACAATTCATGACTTTCCAGCATATGGTAACGTTTCTGGTTGTAGGACAAAGGGTAAGTATGGTTGTCCTGTATGTGGTCCTAACACAGATTCTTTGCGACTCCAATATGGAAAGAAACATGTTTATATGGGCCATAGACGATGGTTGCCAATGTCAGAACAGGCTAGGAAGGACACAAGTGTTGGCACGTTCAACACGAAGGTGGAGATACGATGTCAACCGATCCGTCTGGATGGGATTGAGGTTGAAAGACAAACCGCGAACTTGAATATGCAGTGGGGGAAGACTAGGAAGAGTAATATAAGGGGTATTGATGGAGGCCGACAAGAGCTAGCGGATGATGTTGAATTATCGTGGTTCTTCAAACGGTCTATATTATTTGATCTGGAGTATTGGAAAGATATTCTCGTGCGTCACAACCTTAATGTCATGCATATTGAGAAAAATATATGTGAAATCCTTGTTGCCTTGATGTTGAACACGCCTGGCAAAACCAAGGATGATGCTAATGCACGTAGGGACCTGAAACAATTGGGAATTAAGAAGCGTCTATGGCTGAAAAAGAACAATGGCAAGGTGATTCAGAAACAAAGTCCTTTCTGTTTAAGAAAAGAAGAGAAAAAACTTTTCATCCAGACTTTGCTGAGCTGCGTGTTCCTATCGGTTTTAGTGCGAATTTGAGGACCATCGTAAAGGAAGATTGCATGGATTTAAAGGGAATGAAGTCTCATTCTTACCATGTGTTGATGCAACATCTCCTCCCAGTTCTCATCCAGCATGCATTCAGGGATAGAAAGGTCATTCGTCCTATAATTACAAGCTTTTGCACCTTCTTTAATGCCTTGTGCTCGACAACTGTAGACCTTCAAACACTCCTTACTCTCGAGAGAGGCATGGCTAGGACGTTATGTCAACTTGAGACTATATGCCCGCCATCGATATTTGTCATTATGATGCATTTGTCGATCCATTTGGCTTACGAGGCTCGCATATGTGGTCCTGTATACTATCGATGGATGTATCCATTCGAAAGGTATGTTGTGAGCTTAATAAGAATAAATCGGCTTAACATCTACATTTGCATGTATATATAATGTATCATTAACTTTGTCAGGTTCATGAAGACATTCAAGGCCTATGTCCGTAACAAGACATGACCTGAGGGTTGTATTGCAGAGCAGTACATTCAAGAGGAGACAGTTATATTCTGCAACCAATATAAAGGAAAATAGAAAACAAGCCTACTGGAAAAGCTGGAAAAATGTTTTAACAGAGTCATTCCAGGACTACGTAAGTTGGAAGATATCGTTGATGATGACTCTAATGATGACGATGTTGGTCCAGTAGGTTCGGGTCAAAGTGTTATCCTAGCGGGTATCGAATACGAACAAGCTCGTAGATGGGTACTGAAGAGTCATCCCAGCTACGACGAGTGGGAATGGTATGTATAATAAGCTCATATATATATGTATATATATATATTTATCTTCCTTACTTTATGCGATTTCAATATAACAATGTTATTGAATATCGCGCAGGAAGCACAAAGATTTCTTGCAACGATGCTATAAGAGGATCAACAGGGTGCCTAGCGAGGACGAATTCATATCTTGGTTGAAGAGGCAACCAGAGTTCATTAAATCTGACGATAATGAATTTAAAGATGTTGTGAGAGGACCTCTAGCTTTTTCTATGCAATACAATAAATATTGTATTAATGGTTTCCTCTTTGTCACTAAGGACTATAAGGAGAATAAAACGAACCAAAACAGTGGGGTTAGGATAGAGGGTATGACAACCTTTCGATCAAGTGCTAAGGATATCAATACAGTGGATGAAAATCAACCTTACTACAGAGTCCTTCGTAGAATTATCCAATTGGAGTACCGAACAGGGTACAAGCCCGTCCTATTTAAGTGTGATTGGGTGAAAGTGACACATCATGGTGTTTCTTTTGATGCAGAAGCGAATTTGAGATTAGTAAATTTGGCTAGTCTTTACAGTTTAGACAAAGTCGGTGACGAGCCCTTCATTCTTGCAGAGCATGCCACGCAAGTTTTCTACTCCAGAGATCCAAAAAATCCTGACTGGCATGTGGTCTTGGAGGTTCCCCAAAAAAATTTTGTCGAAGAAGAGACGTGCATTCTATCGGAACGATTAAGGGCTGTAAGTAATGCCGATGCAGGACCTGATCTCACCTCATTAGTAATGGTTGATGAATTGATATTCAATGAATCTGAAGATGTCAGTGTTATGGTCGAGAAAACAAAGAAAAGAAAATGATCGAAGAGAATCTACTGATTTGTTTGTATTTTCTAAGCATGTAACAGAATGATATTTATTGGAGGAAGTTTAAACAAGGTTTGGATAATATAGTGAATTTTTGTACTTTATCTATGATCTAAATTATTTCTTAACTATTAGCTTTTTTTAAAAAAAAAAATCTTTTCTTATCTTTTCATATTAGGGAAGAAATAGGCACATGGATTCACAAGCAGAGGTATTGGGTGCGCAGGTGGTTGGGAGTACAGATTCAAGCAATACCAAAGGTAATAAGATACTTCTCCTTAATTATATATGTAAATTTCCTTTTCCTTATATATTGGCAGTAATCAATGATGTGTATATATAACTGTTATTCTTTTTATGTAATTGTGTCAACTTCTTCTTCATCTAAAAAAAGAGGCATTACTAGGGGGGTCTCTTTACTTGTGCCACCTGATAGGAAAAAAGTCCTAAAGACGAATGAATTCGGGCAATCGAATGAGGACTGTTCCGATCACAGGGACTTTGCATCGCATGTCGGTATCCTCACCCGTTCTCATATCCCGATCATATACCCGGACTTTTACCAAGTGCCTCATGAACAAATTCATATGGTCACAGAAAGATTGTCACAGTTTTATGAGTTTGAGGGTCAAAGTTGGGCTGCAAGTCTTGATTATGTTACAAAACGCATCAATGAAGCGTGGAGGAATTACAAGAGAAGATTGACTGCAAAATATATTACAAACAAGGATCCTATTGCTGTAAGAGATGGTCCTGCCCCCCCAGGTATCCCTATGGAGGATTGGAAGGCCTTCGTGGATCAACGTACCACCGAGGAATTCAAGAGGGTAAGCGTAAGGAATAAAGTCAATCGGGCCAAGCTAAAAGGACCTGCGTGTCTTGGGAGGCACAACATGGCTGTTACTCGCCATAAGATGGTATGTATTTAAAAATAGATATTATAGTTTAAAATTGAATTTAAATTTGAATTATCATTCATCTAAATCTATTAATGATGTGTATTTCAATGATATATAATGTGCCAAAGGCGATGGAGAAGAATCTTACCTCTGATGTCGAGATAGGTAGATGTGAAGTCTTCTTAAGAGCCCATACAAGAAAGGACAAAGTTGTCCAATATCCTGACCTTGCTGTAAGTGTATCCCTCGTACCACTAACTAGTATCCTTGTGAAAAGCCTAAGTATAACTTTGAAATATATTGCATTCATTTGTATTTTTTCACAGGAAAAACTAGATGAGCTCTATAGTAGCAATCCTGCTTCTAGGATGACCGGCATGGATGATGCCCTTACAGAGGTAGTAATAAAATTTAAAAATTAGTAGAGTTTTATGGTAATTATGAATATCCTAATAACTTAATTTACAATGTTTTACAGTTGGTTGGGTCTGACAATAGAGGGCGAATACGGGGTCTAGGTTGCTCAATAAGCAAGGTCAGACTGAAGAAGTCAGCCCCTGCTTGTTCAAAGGTAGAGAATGTGACAAAAGAAAAAGAGAGCGTAACTCAAGAGTTATCTCAGGTGAAGAAAACATTGGATGGTATGACCCAAGATATAGTTGAGATGAAGAAAACATTGGTTGATATGCAGAAAGATAGACAGTATACTCAAAATCTCTCATCACCAACAGTCACTAAATCTACTCAGGCATCGTCGGTATGCAAGTATAAATTTTTTACTATAATGAGCTTACAATTATGTTATAAACACTAACAATACCAATGCCATTTTATGTGTAAATGTAGCCGGATATTATATATATCGGTAAGAGATGCGACTTGCATGGTTTTGGAAAACATGGTGTAGTTGCTCATGGTGAAGTACACGAAGTTAATCCAAATGCAACTGTCCATTGCGAGCCATTGGAGGATGGAGCTTTTGTTGTTGTCCTGACTGAGGTTATACAACCTCACGCTCCTTTGTGGAAAGAAGATGGGTTCACATCTACACTTGGAGAGGCCGGTCCAGGATCATTTGTGCAATGGGGGAAAGAGGCTTTGAGAATTCAATAATTTGAACAAATTTGGTACTGTATAATTGAACATGTGTTGTGTGCATTTTGAACTCATTTTAAACTTGTTGTGCGCATTTTGAACTAATTTTGAACTTGTTGTGTGCATTTTGAACTAATTTGGCACTTGTTTTTTTTATTTCTTTTAATATTGAATGAATTTTGTACTCTATATTTGAACGTATTTATAGTCTTAGGCTCCATTTGGTCATCACATTAGTATTTATAAAAATATTTTTTTTTGAAAACCAAATGGAGCCTAAGCTCTTTTTTAACTCCGCCAATGCAACTCCTTGCATTGCCGGTCCCAAGCCCGGGTAAAGGAGGAGGGAGAAAGGCTTTAGAATGAATCGTCAACTATGGAGGAGATCTTGAAAATGCAGTGAGTATCTCTCGTTTTATAGTTTTACTTGTACATTCCTATATTGATTACTCAAGCATGACGGTTATGCGCATTCTTTCAGGTGGATGTTGCATGTGGGAGGGTTGGAGCTGCATATTTCAAATTCAAGCATCTGGTACGTCTCTTGTCAAGAATGCACATGTGTAGTTCATTAAACAGTACATTATGTGATATCGTGTGCATGATATCTATGTTGTAATTTCTCTCATGTATTTTGCTTAAAATTCATGTTTATGTATGATTCTCATGCATTGACATGGATTTGAGCTAAAAAAGATTGAAATAGAAAATTTGAGAAAATATGAGAGATTTTCTTTTATAAAGTAAGTATTTGGGACCAAGTGGTTACGTATTTGCTCCATTAAATTTGCTCGAAATTAATGGAGCAGACCCGGATGTGCGTCGGAGCTATCCGGATGAGCGGGGGTCCCTGGAAGGTGGGAACCGCTGTTATGACCATGATGAAGCTGTCCATTTTCTATGGATAGCATTGGAGGGGCCTGGCCATTTGGATAGTCCGTGTTTATGTATTTGATCGAAATTAATGGAGCAGACCCGGATGTGCGTCGGAGCTATTCGGAAGAGCGGGGTTCCCTGGAAAGATGGAACCGCTATTATAACCATGATGAAGCTGTCCATTTTTTATGGACAGCATTGGAAGGGCCTGGCATTTATGTCGGATGGCCGTATTTATATCTGTATTTCCTTTGCAGGGACCATACCCTTAACCAAAACCAAAACTTAGACTTGAACCTACACCTAATCCTAATCTTAACTCCTTAACCTAAACCTATACCTAAACTTGAAAACCCAAACATAAACCCCATCCCGAACCCAAACCCGATATCATAAACCTAAACCTTAACCTATTCTCAATTCCCTAAACCTATGTCTTATAACCTAAACCTAAACCTAAACCTAAACCTAAACCTAAACCTTAACTTATACCTATAACCTATAACCTAAACCAAAACCCATGACCTAAAACCTTAACCTATAACCTAAACCTCAACCTTAACTTAAACCTATAACCTAAACCTGAACATATAACCTTAACCTAAAACCTAGAACCTAAACCTAAACCTATAACCTAAATGTATTCTCAATTCCCTAAACTTAAACCTACACCTAATCCTAATCTTAACTCCTTAACCTAAACCTATACCTAAACTTGAAAACCCAAACAAAAACCCCATCCCGAACCCAAACCCGATTTCCTAAACCTAAACCTTAACCTATTCTCAATTCCCTAAACCTATGTCTTATAACCTAAACCCAAACCTAAACCTAAACCTAAACCTTAACTAATACCTATAACCTATAACCTAAACCAAAACCCATGACCTAAAACCTTAACTTATAACCTAAACCTCAACCTTAACTTAAACCTATAACCTAAACCTGAACATATAACCTTAACCTAAAACCTAGAACCTAAACCTAAACCTATAACCTAAATGTATTCTCAATTCCCTAAACTTAAACCTACACCTAATCCTAATCTTAACTCCCTAACCTAAACCTATACCTAAACTTGAAAACCCAAACATAAACCCCATCCCGAACCCAAACCCGATTTCCTAAACCTAAACCTTAACCTATTCTCAATTCCCTAAACCTATGTCTTATAACCTAAACCTAAACCTAAACCTAAACCTAAACCTTAACTAATACCTATAACCTATAACCTAAACCAAAACCCATGACCTAAAACCTTAACTTATAACCTAAACCTCAACCTTAACTTAAACCTATAACCTAAACCTGAACATATAACCTTAACCTAAAACCTAGAACCTAAACCTAAACCTATAACCTAAATGTATTCTCAATTCCCTAAACTTAAACCTACACCTAATCCTAATCTTAACTCCCTAACCTAAACATATACCTAAACTTGAAAACCCAAACATAAACCCCATCCCGAACCCAAACCCGATTTCCTAAACCTAAACCTTAACCTATTCTCAATTCCCTAAACCTATGTCTTATAACCTAAACCTAAACCTAAACCCAAACCTAAACCTAAACCTTAACTTATACCTATAACCTATAACCTAAACCAAAACCCATGACCTAAAACCTTAACCTATAACCCAAAACCTCAACCTTAACTTAAACCTAAACCTAAACCTATCGCCTAAACTCAATTCCCTAAACCTCAACCTAGACCTAAACCTAAACCTATAGCCTAAACTCAAATCCTTAAACCTTAACCTATAACCTAACCTAAACTTATACTTAAAACCGAAAACTATTCCCACATCCCAAACCCTATAACCTAAACCAAAACCTAAACCTAAACCTATAACATAAACTCAATTCCCTAAACCTCATCCTAGACCTAAACCTAAACCTATAGCCTAAACTCAAATCCCTAAACCTTAACCTAGACCTAGACCTAAACCTAAACCTATAGCCTAAACTCAAATCCCTAAACCTTAACCTATAACCTAACCTAAACCTATACTTATAACCTAAAACTATTCCCAAAACCCAAACCGACACCTAAACCTAAACCTAAACCTAAACCTATAGCCTAAAATCAAATCCCTAAACCTTAACCTATAACCTAATCTAAACTTATACTTAAAACCTAAAACTATTCCCAAATCCCAAACCCTATAACCTAAACCAAAACCTAAACCTAAACCTATAACCTAACTCAATTCCCTAAACCTCAACCTATACCTAAACCTAAACCTATAGCCTAAACTCAAATCCCTAAACCTTAACCTAGACCTAGACCTAAACCTAAACCTATAGCCTAAACTCAAATCCCTAAACCTTAACCTATAACCTAACCTAAACCTATACTTATAACCTAAAACTATTCCCAAAACGCAAACCGACACCTAAACCTAAACCTAAACCTAAACCTATAGCCTAAACTCAAATCCCTAAACCTTAACCTATAACCTAACCTAAACCTATACTTATAACCTAAAACTATTCCCAAATCCCACAACCTATTACCTAAACCTAAACCTAAACCTAAACCTATAACCTAAACTCAATTCCCTAAACCTCAACCTAAACCTAAACCTAAACCTATAACCTAAACTCAATTCCTTAAACCTCAACCTAGACCTAATCCTAAACCTATAGCCTAAATTCAAATCCCTAAACCTTAACCTATAACCTAACCAAAACCTATACTTATAACCTAAAACTATTCCCAAATCCCAAAACCTATTACCTAAACTCATTCGCAAATCCAAAACCTATAACCTAAACCTGAACCTATTCCCAAATCCCAAGACCTATAACCTAAACTAAAACCAAAACCAATAACCTAAACCCGAACCCATTCTCAAATCCCAAAAACCCAAACCGACACCTAAACCTAAACCTAAACCTATAACCTAACCTCAACCTAGACCTAAACCTAAACCTATAGCCTAAACTCAAATCCCTAAACCTTAACCTAGACCTAGACCTAAACCTAAACCTATAGGCTAAACTCAAATCCCTGAACCTTAACCTATAACCTAACCTAAACTTATACTTAAAACCTAAAACTATTCCCAAATCCCAAAACCTATAACCTAAACCAAAACCAAAACCTATAACCTAAACCCGAACCCATTCTCAAATCCCAAAACCCTAACCTAAACCTAAACATAAACCTAAACCTATAACCTAAACTCAATTCCCCAAACCTCAACTTAGACCTAATCCTAAACCTATAACCTAAACTCAAATCCCAAAACCTTAACCTATAACCTAACCTAAACCTATACTTATAACCTAAAACTATTCCCAAATCCCAAAACATATTACCTAAACCTAAACCTAAACCTAAACCTATAACCTAAACTCAATTCCCTAAACCTTAACCTAAACCTAAACCTAAACCTATAACCTAAACTTAATTCCCTAAACCTCAACCGAGACATAATCCTAAACCTATAGCCTAAACTCAAATCCCTAAACCTTAACCTATAACCTAACCTAAACCTTTACTTATAACCTAAAACTATTCCCAAATCCCAAAGCCTATTACCTAAACCCATTCTCAAATCCAAAACCTATAACCTAAACCTGAACCCATTCCCAAATCCCAAGACCTATAGCCAAAACCAAAACCAAAACCTAAAACCCAAACTCGAACCCATTCTCAAATCCCAAAAACCCAAACCGACACCTAAACCTAAACCTAAACCTAAACCTATAACCTAACCTCAACCTAGACCTAAACCTAAACCGGTAGCCTAAACTCAATTCCCTAAACCTCAACCTACACCTAAACATAAACCTATAGCCTAAACTCAAATCCCTAAACCTAAACCTATAACCTAACCTAAACTTATACTTAAAACCTAAAACTATTCCCAAATCCCAAACCCTATAACCTAAACCAAAACCAAAACCTATAACCTAAATCTGAACCCATTCTCAAATCCCAAAACCCAAACCTCAACCTAAAACTAAACCTAAACCTATAACCTAAACTCAATTCCCTAAACCTCAACCTAGACCTAAACCAAAACCTATAGCCTAAAGACAAATCCCTAAACCTTAACCTATAACCTAACCTAAACTTATACTTAAAACCTAAAACTATTCCCAAATCCCAAAACCTATAACCTATAACCTAAACCCGAACCCATTCTCAAATCCCAAAACCCTAACCTCAACCTAAACCTAAACCTAAACCTATAACCTAAACTCAATTCCCTAAACCTCAACCTAGACCTAAACCTAAACCTATAGCCTAAACTCAAATCCCAAAACCTTAACCTATAACCTAACCTAAACCTATACTTATAACCTAAAACTATTCCCAAATCCCAAAATATATTACCTAAACCTAAACCTAAACCTAAACCTATAACCTAAACTCAATTCCCTAAACATCAACCTAGACCTAATCCTAAACCTATAACCTAAACTCAAATCCCAAAACCTTAACCTATAACCTAACCTAAACCTATACATATAACCTAAAACTATGCCCAAATCCCAAAACCGATTACCTAAACCTAAACCTATAACCTAAACTCAATTCTCTAAACCTCAACCTAAACCTAAACCTTAACCTAAAACCTAAACTCAATTCCCTAAACCTCAACCTAGACCTAAACCTAAACCTATAGCCTAAACTCAAATCCTAAAACCTTAACCTATAACCTAACCTAAACCTATACTTATAACCTAAAACTATTCACAAATCCCAAAACATATTACCTAAACCTAAACCTCAACCTAAACCTAAACCAATACCTATAACCTAAAACTATTCCCAAATCCCAAAACCTATTACCTAAACCTAAACCTAAACCTAAACCTAAACCTAAACTCAATTCCCTAAACCTCAACCTAAACCTAAACCTAAACCCATAACCTAAACTCAATTCCCTAAACCTCAACCTAGACCTAAACCTAAACCTATAGCCTAAACTCAAATCACAAAACCTTAACCTATAACCTAACCTAAACCTATACTTATAACCTAAAACTATTCCCAAATCCCAAAACATATTACCTAAACCTAAACCTAAACCTAAACCTATAACCTAAACTCAATTCCCTAAACCTCAACCTAAACCTAAACCTAAACCTAAACCTATAACCTAAACTCAATTCCCTAAACCTCAACCTAGACCTAATCCTAAATCTATAGCCTAAACTCAAATCCCTAAACCTTAACCTATAACCTAACCTAAACCTATACTTATAACCTAAAACTATTCCCAAACCCCAAAACCTATGACCTAAACCCATTCTCAAATCCAAAACCAATAACCTAAACCTGAACCCATTCCCAAATCCCAAGACCTAAAATCTAAACCAAAACCAAAACCTATAACCTAAACCCGAACCCATTCTCAAATCCCCAAAACCCAAACCGACACCTAAACCTAAACCTAAACCGAAACCTATAACCTAACCTCAACCTAGACCTAAACCTAAACCTATAGCCTTAACTCAAATCCCTAAACCTTAACTTATAACCTAACCTAAACCTATACTTATAACCTAAAACTATTCCCAAAACCCAAACCGACACCTAAACCTAAACCAAAACCTAAACCTATAACCTAAACTCAATTCCCTAAACCTCAACCTAGCCTAAAGTCAAATCCCTAAACCTTAACCTATAACCTAACCTAAACTTATACTAAAAACCTAAAACTATTCCCAAATCCCAAAACCTATAACCTATACCAAAACCAAAACCTATAACCTAAACCCGAACCCATTCTCAAATCCCAAAACCCAAACCTCAACCTAAACCTAAACCTAAACCTATAACCTAAACTCAATTCCCTAAACTTCAACCTAGACCTAATCCTAAACCTATAGCCTAAACTCAAATCCCTAAACCTTAACCTATAACCTAACCTAAACCTATACTTATAACCTAAAACTATTCCCAAATCCCAAAACCTATTACCTAAACCTAAACCTAAACCTAAACCTATAACCTAAACTCAATTCCCTAAACCTCAACCTAAACCTAAACCGAAACCTATAACCTAAACTCAATTCCTTAAACCTCAACCTAGACCTAATCCTAAACCTATAACCTAAATTCAAATCCCAAAACCTTAACCTATAACCTAACCTAAACCTATACATATAACCTAAAATTATTCCCAAATCCCAAAACCTATTACCTTAACCTAAACCAAAACCAAAACCTATAACCTAAACCCGAACCCATTCTCAAATCCCCAAAACCCAAACCGACAACTAAACCTAAACCTAAACCTAAACCATTAACCTAACCTCAACCTAGACCAAAACCTAAACCTATAGCCTTAAGTCAAATCCCTAAACCTTAACCTATAACCTAACCTAAACCTATACTTATAACCTAAAACTATTCCCAAAACCCAAACCGACACCTAAACCTAAACCTAAACCTAAACCTATAACCTAAACTCAATTCCCTAAACCTCAACCTAGACCTAAACCTAAAGCTATATCCTAAAGTCAAATCCCTAAACCTTAACGTATAACCTAACCTAAACTTATACGTAAAACCTAAAACTATTCCTTAATCCCAAAACCTATAACCTAAACCAAAACCAAAACCTATAACCTAAACCCGAACCCATTCTCAAATCCCAAAACCCAAACCTCGACCTAAACCTAAACCTAAACCTATAACCTAAACTCAATTCCCTAAACCTCAACCTAGACCTAAACCTAAACCTATAGCCTAAACTCAAATCCCAAAACCTTAACCTATAACCTAACCTAAACCTATACTTACAACCTAAAACTATTCCCAAATCTCAAAATATATTACCTAAACCTAAACCTAAACCTAAACCTAAACCTATAACCTAAACCTAAACCCAAACCTCAACCTAAACCTAAACCTAAACCTATAACCTAAACTCAATTCCCTAAACTTCAACCTAGACCTAATCCTAAACCTATAGCCTAAACTCAAATCCCTAAACCTTAACCTATAACCTAACCTAAACCTATACTTATAACCTAAAATTATTCCCAAATCCCAAAACCTATTACCTAAACCTAAACCTAAACGTAAACCTATGACCTAAACTCAATTCTCTAAACCTCAACCTAAACCTAAACCAAAACCTATAACCTAAACTCAATTCCCTAAACCTCAACCTAGACCTAAACTTAAACCTATAGCGTAAACTCAAATCCCAAAACCTTAACCTATAACCTAACCTAAACCAATACTTATAACCTAAAACTATTCCCAAATCCCAAAACCTATTACCTAAACCTAAACCTAAACCTAAACCTATAACCTAAACTCAATTCCCTAAACCTCAACCTAGACCTAAACCTAAACTTATAGCCTAAACTCAAATCCCTAAACCTTAGCCTTTAACCTAACCTAAACTTATACTTAAAACCTAAAACTATTCCCAAATCCCAAACCCTATAACCTAAACCAAAACCTAAACCTAAACCTATAACCTAAACTCAATTCCCTAAACCTCAACCTAGACCTAAACCTAAACCTATAGCCTAAACTCAAATCCCTAAACCTTAACCTAGACCTAGACCTAAACCTAAACCTATAGCCCAAACTCAAATCCCTAAACCTTAACCTTTAACCTAACCGAAACCTATACTTATAACCTAAAACTATTCCCAAAACCCAAACCGATACCTAAACCTAAACCTATAGCCTAAAATCAAATCCCTAAACCTTAACCTATAACCTAACCTAAACTTATACTTAAAACCTAAAACTATTCCCAAATCCCAAACCCTATAACCTAAACCAAAACCTAAACCTAAACCTATAACCTAAACTCAATTCACTAAACCTCAACCTAGACCAAAACCTAAACCTATAGCCTAAACTCAAATCCCTAAACCTTAACCTACACCTAGACCTAAACCTAAACCTATAGCCTAAACTCAAATCCCTAAACCTTAACCTATAACCAAACCTAAACCTATACTTATAACCTAAAACTATTTCCAAAACCCAAACCGACACCTAAACCTAAACCTAAACCAAAACCTATATCCTAAACTCAAATCCCTAAACCTTAACCTATAACCTAACCAAAACCTATACTTAAAACCTAAAACTAATCTCAAATCCCAAAACCTATTACCTAAACCTAAACATAAACCTAAACCTATAACCTAAACTCAATTCCCTAAACCTCAACCTAAACCTAAACCTAAACCTAAAACCTAAACTCAATTCCTTAAACCTCAACCTAGACCTAATCCTAAACCTATAGCCTAAATTCAAATCCCTAAACCTTAACCTATAACCTAACCTAAACCTAAACTTATAACCTAAAACTATTCCCAAATCCCAAAACCTATTACATAAACTCATTCGCAAATCCAAAACCTATAACCTAAACCTGAACCCATTCCCAAATCCCAAGACCTATAACCAAAACTAAAACCAAAACCTATAACCTAAACCCGAACCCATTCTCAAGTCCCCAAAACCCAAACCGACACCTAAACCTAAACCTAAACCTATAACCTAACCTCAACCTAGACCTAAACCTAAACTTATAGCCTAAACTCAAATCCCTAAACCTTAACCTAGACCTAGACCTAAACATAAACCTATAGGCTAAACTCAAATCCCTGAACCTTAACCTATAACCTAACCTAAACTTATACTTAAAACCTAAAACTATTCCCAAATCCCAAAACCTATAACCTAAATCAAAACCAAAACCTATAACCTAAACCCGAACCCATTCTCAAATCCCAAAACCCAAACCTCAACCTAAACATAAACCTAAACCTATAACCTAAACTCAATTCCCCAAACCTCAACCTAGACTTAATCCTAAACCTATAACCTAAACTCAAATCCCAAAACCTTAACCTATAACCTAACCTAAACCTAAACTTATAACCTAAAACTATTCCTAAATCCCAAAACCTATTACCTAAACGTAAACCTAAAACTATAACCTAAACTCAATTCTCTAAACCTCAACCTAAACCTAAACCTAAACCTATAACCTAAACTCAATTCCCTAAACCTCAACCTAGACCTAAACCTAAACCTATAGCCTAAACTCAAATCCCAAAACCTTAACCTATAACCTAACCTAAACCTATACTAATAACCAAAAACTATTCCCAAAACCCAAAACCTATTACCTAAACCTAAACCTAAACCTAAACCTATAACCTAAACTCAATTCCCTAAATCTCAACCTAAACCTAAACTTAAACCTATAACCTAAACTCAATTCCCTAAACCTCAACCTAGACCTAAACCTAAACCTATAGCCTAAACTTAAATCCCAAAACCTTAACCTATAACCTAACCTAAACCTATACTTATAACCTAAAACTATTCCCAAATCCCAAAACATATTACCTAAACCTAAACCTAAACCTAAACCTATAACCTAAACTCAATTCCCTAAACCTCAACCTAAACCTAAACCTAAACCTATAACCTAAACTTAATTCCCTAAACCTCAACCGAGAAATAATCCTAAACCTATAGCCTAAACTCAAATCCCTAAACCTTAACCTATAACCTAACCTAAACCAATACTTATAACCTAAAACTATTCCCAAATCCCAAAGCCTATTACCTAAAGCCATACTCAAATCCAAAACCTATAACCTAAACCTGAACCCATTCCCAAATCCCAAGACCTATAGCCTAAACCAAAACCAAAACCTATAACCTAAACCCGAACCCATTCTCAAATCCCAAAAACCCAAACCGACACCTAAACCTAAACCTAAACCTAAACCTATAACCTAACCTCAACCTAGACCTAAACCTAAACCGGTAGCCTAAACTCAATTCCCTAAACCTCAACCTAGACCTAAACATAAACCTATAGCCTAAACTCAAAATGGGCCACACACACACTATCATCCATACATCAGAGAAAAGAGAAGAAGGAAAGAGAGTAATCCGGCCATGGGGGTAGGGCCCCGCCACTAGTGGGCCCTCCCAAGAGTGAATCATACCCATACAACTACATTGATTTTACATGCAACATAAAATCACTACATGCATGATATATAATTGTTATGGATGGTTGGGATGCCATCCCAACATGATCCTTAGGGTCTAGATGACCTTAAGATGGAGTGGATCATTAAATACATCATGATGAGGTCCATGGAGAATGGCCCCATCATGGATCATGACATGCATGTAAGATGGGCCAAAGGGCCACATCCATGGGATCAAATGGGATCCCCACCATGGATTGGTGGGTCCCATATGATCCATCTAGAAAGAAAAAAAGATCAAAGGGTAGAAAATAAGATCAATTGGCCCCAAAATTTTGTAGGTGGGTCCTACCATAAGTGAAACACCTATCTGTAAAATTTTATGATTTTTGGATACTCATAAATATTTTAATTAAATTAGGAATTTCAATCTGTCCAGGAAGGGATGTTGCTGTCCATGCATTGTTTACCCAATAAGGTGGGCCCAACCTTCATCCAAGAGGGGAAAAATGGAGGTTTAGTATTTTCTTCATAAAATAAAGTAAGGTGGGGTCCATAAAAGTGGCCCATCCTTCAGAGAAACCAAGCTGAAGTGTATGTTTTCCCTCCATGCATGTGGGTTAGACAGCCCAACAAGGTGGACCGCCCACCCCTATGGGTCTCCTTTTTGGGTACCATATCATGGACCATCTGAGGTATGACCCATCACACCTCATGGTGGGGTCCACACCTTCTCATTACACTCCATACTTATAAAGAAAATGATGACAATCATGATCCAAAGATCCATGCCAAAGATTGAACATGACAATCCATGCAACAGTCCAAGTTTTTGGACAGCAATACATGGCTGGACACATCAGCCTATATCTCAATAATCCCAGCCATAAAAAGGGTGTGTGGCCTTCCTCAGTGGGCCCCACATAAGTCCAAATCACATACTAGAACTAGGACACTTGCATGCATTTGATTAAGGTGTCCGATGATCATGGAGTTAGGTGATAAGAGCATCCCACCTTGCTGGATTTTTATTTTTATTTATTTTGGGACATCCAAGGCCCACTATAAATGGGCCACACACACACTATCATCCATACATCAGAGAAAAGAGAAGAAGGAAAGAGAGTAATCCGGCCATGGGGGTAGGGCCCCGCCACTAGTGGGCCCTCCCAAGAGTGAATCATACCCATACAACTACATTGATTTTACATGCAACATAAAATCACTACATGCATGATATATAATTGTTATGGATGGTTGGGATGCCATCCCAACATGATCCTTAGGGTCTAGATGACCTTAAGATGGAGTGGATTATAAAATACATCATGATGGGGTCCATGGAGAATGGCCCCATCATGGATCATGACATGCATGTAGGATGGGCCAAAGGGCCACATCCATGGGATCAAATGGGATCCCCACCATGGATTGGTGGGTCCCATATGATCCATCTAGAAAGAAAAAAAGATCAAAGGGTAGAAAATAAGATCAACAATTATAATCACCCACCTTGAATCTTCAAGCTACCACCAACACTAGGTACTCCAAGCTCCAAGCTTAAAGGTTCAATGGTCAAGATGAATTTGTGGTGGCTAGATGGAGGAAGAAAGGAAGGGGAAGTTGCTGGAAATTGGGAGAGGGAGGGCTGAAAATTCTTCCATGAAAGAGGAAAATGAGAGAATGAAGGAGGAGAGAGAGAAAGGAAAGGTTGTAGGGGAGTCATCATTACTCTCCCTCCTTGGTTAGAGAAAGAAATCATAACCTATGGTGATACAAACAATGCTTGCTAGGGTAGGTTAGGTGTGGGTAGTGTTTAGGATGGGTAGTGTTTATTCCATGGGAATTATAGTGTGTGTGGGTGGTGTGCATGGGAACTTGTGCCTGAGAGTGGTCCATATGCTTTTGTACAAAAAGTGGGCCACATGATGAAATGCTCACAACTTTTGATCTATAAGTCGGATGAATGCACAAGACGCGTCGTTGGAATCGCAACGACGATGCGGTCACAATGGTATAGGTCTCAACTCGATCCGAGTCGGGTCTTCATGACTGGGCTCACGGATGACCGCAAACACTATCCCAGGGTCACGGGTCGCTGGGATTCGACCGATAGGACCGCGGGATCAAGATGGACGGAATGCATACTCACACACACACATGCACACAGGCGAACTCGGGTCGGGTCTCACAACCCTCCCCACCAACAAAGAAATTTCATCCTCGAAATTAAACAATCTTAGACAAAATAAAAGACAAAACACCACCATCATATAGCAATCATCATATAAGGAAGGCAATACAAACAATCATATATCAATCAATCATCAAACAAATGGGGATAACGCTCTCTAATCTCGGCCTCACGTTCCCAAGACGCCTCGGCCTCGAATGATGACCCCATTACACCTTCCCAAAGGGAATGACCTTGTTCCTAATGACCTACTCCTTCTGATCAAGAATACGAATCAACTGCTCAATATAGGAAGCATCCTCATGGACCTTGAGTGGCTGCCAATTAATCACGGGAATAGTATCTGACCCACATTTCCGCAACATAGAAACATGAAACACGTCGTGGATTGCAGACAACTCAGGAGGTTAGGCAAGCCTATAGGCTAGAGCGCCCACACGCTCGGTAATCTCAAAAGGTTTAATGAATCTCGGGGCAAGCTTGCCCTTCACACCAAAGCGAACCACGCCTTTCATAGGCGAGACCTTGAGATATATCATGTCCCTAACTGCAAACTCGAGATGTCGACAACGACGATCCGTAAAACTCTTCTGCCTGCTCTGAGCTGTGTGCATCCTCTGCTTGGTAACATCAATAATCTTTGATGTCTACAGCACAAGCTCGGGACCTAAGAGATGACGCTCTCCAACCTTAGTACAATAACTAGGAGATCTGCATGGTTTACCATAAAGTGCCTCAAAAGGAGCCATGCCGATAGTTGCCTGCTAGTTGTTATTGTACCCGAACTCGGCGAGGCACATATGCTCATCCCAACTGCCCGCAAAGTCGATCACACAAGCCCTGAGCATATCCTCAACGATCTGGTTGACCCTTTCGGTCTGCCCATCCGTCTGCAGATGATATGCGGTGCTGAGATGCATAGTGACCCCCAATGCCTGTTGAAAACTCCTCCAAAACTGAGACGTAAATCTGGAGTGTCGGTCTAAAACGATCGAAACTGGGATACCGTACAGTCTCACTATCTCCTCAATGAATATCCTTGCTAACCGATCCATAGACTAAGAAGCATGTACTGGAATGAAATGAACTGACTTCGTCAGACAATCGACGATAACCCAGATGGTATCGTGACCGAGCTGAGTCCTCGGCAAACCTACGATGAAGTCCATCGATACATGCTCCCACTTCCACTCTGGAACGCTCAATGACTGCAAGGGACCAGGGGGTCTCTGATGATCGGCCTTGACACGTTGGCATGTGTCACACTCGGTCACAAAACTCGCAACTGGCGTTTCACCCCCCTGGCTATCGCTCCTCATATCACGATACATCTTCGTGGAGCCCGGGTGGATAGTAAGTCTCATCAGTGTGCCTCGGTCATCAAATCATGACGCAACTCTGGCACATCCGGACACACAATCGGCCTCTAAAGCGTAATCCACCATCGGAACCAATCTGCCACCGATCGCTTCTCACGGATGTGGCTTCGCCGATACTCAAGTGACTCGTCGTCACGAGCCTCGATCACCCTAGCCACTAAAGAGGGTTGAATCGACAACGACAAGCTCGAAAGCTGAACCATGGAAGAATGCAGATCGAACTCAAAGTCAAACTCGATACATCCTCGAGCATCCGCCACTCACGCACCATCATCGTGCTACAGCTCGTGGTACGAGCGGCCCGCCACCACATTTGCCTTGCCCGGGTGGTACTGAAGGTCAAAATCATAATCTTTCAGCAACTCCATCCATCGCCTCTGCCGCAAGTTCAACTCAGACTGTGAAAATAGATACTTCAAGCTCTTATGATCCGTAAAGAGCTCGAACCTGACCCCTTATAGATAATGCCTCCACACCTTCAGTGCGAAGACGACTGCTGCGAGCTCCAAATCATGAGTGGGGTAGTTCAGCTCATGGACCTTAAGCTGGCGCGAGGCATACGCCACTGGCTTCCCATGCTGCATCAGTACATGTCACGCCCCAGACTCGGTAACCGGACTCACAAGGAACCCGATGGCCAGTTCTGGCCGCAACAGCCTCCGTAGTACCCCATTCTCGGCTCCTGAGGTAGGTTCCGATCCTGGGATCCTACAAGGAGGATTTTCATAACAATATAATCACTTCCAATGCGAGCATACCCAAGATCACAGCAAGTACATCTGAGAATAACAAAGGCACACATCACAAAATCCACTAAATATTTAAACTTTTACAATCATCCAAAAGGTCCAAAAGGACATACATGAGAATAAAAAGGAAAAGAGAGAAAAATCAGCAACACTGGAGTCCTCACTGCTCGACTCTACTCCATGCTCTGCTGCTACGGCGCCTACCTAGAGTCTCCTGCACGTATCAATCGTGCATAAGCTTATAGAAGCTTAGAGGGTGGTGTAAGTGTGTGACAATGGTGCACAGAAGAATAGTAGGAGGTATAAGGAGAGAAGCATAATCAATGAACATATCACTAGTCTTACCAAGGCTTACCATGAATGCGATGCAATAAGTAATGAATGCCATACCAAGGCAATGTATGAAAGGGGGGCTTGTACAGCCAATGCTAATGCGATGTAAGTAATGTCAGTGCTCATATCCAAACCATAAGTCAAGTACATTTTCAATCATAAGGAAATCACCGGGGTCCATTACACTGCTGAATGACTACCGCTCTACAGACCCCGCACAGTCAAACGAGTGTAAGAGAAGTCACTACCCACCTATGGATAGCCAATCACGAGCAAGGCCTGACGGTAGCGGAACTATTTACGAGCTGGTCGGACTCAGCCTAGCAATGCCTCCTCACCCCAGGCAGGTAAGGCCACACCCTTATCCAACCGACTACACGACAGTCAGAGTCACGGCCTAACGGTATAAGGCCCTCGTGCGCTCATATATTCCATCCGGTCACGACGTTTGAGCAGATCCTTGGTACTATGGAAGTTTTGAAACTTTCACCCATGGGCATCCTATGCACCTGGTATGCTTAAATAATATTTTCAGTATCCACACATACAGCCATCCATGAATGTCCCTATGGAGGCAAGGCCCTGATGAAGCAAGGGCGGTATCATCATGAAATGCGATGCCAATGCATGAGTCGCACACACAAATCATGCACAAGTTTCAGGCACTCAATGTGCAAAAGGGAAGAAACTCCATCCCTGAATGACCACTATACAATGCAATCAATTCATACAGATGATGCATATGGGTTGCAACGATGTAAGTGTGCTACCTGAGGAATATGAAATCGTCTGTCCCAAGGAGGGTCAAGACCTAGGCACATCGACAGGTATTCTAAGAAGAAGAGAAGTCCTCTAGTGGGAGCCCAGTACTTTGGGATGACCCACAAACTAAGAGAGTCAAAATCCTAAGGAGGAACAGTCCTAGCTGGGCCCAAGGTGGGCCTTTAACCACCTATAAGGGCCTCTATGGGCCTACCTTAGGGCCACCAAGGAGGACATCCAACCTCAACTGGGTCCCAAAAGGTAGCCTACTATATATGTAAAGAAAGGTCCAAGGCACAATCAACCCATGGCCTAGTGGGCCATACACTAAGCCCAAAAACAAAGGCAACCTGGTGGGCCCTTAAGCAAGGTTAGGGCCCAACCATAAGGGTCATAGGTTCATTCATTGTAGTAGGCCTAATGGGCAGCCCATTATCCCAACATATGGGAAATTCTTAAATTTTTAACACATGTAAGTTGGGCCTCACATCTCGGCCCAAGTATGGATTTATTATAGTGGGCAAACAAGGGCCCAACTACTTGAGTATTTGGCCCATAAGGCCCATCACAATGACATGGTAAATATAGGACCCAAGGGTTCAATGGGCCTATCAAAAGTTCCAGCCCAACCAAGGCTATAAGGCCCTTACTTAACTAAGAGACTAGCCCAAGAAGAATCCTATTTGGGATGGGCCTTTAATCATACACTAATTAAGCCCAAAAAATAAAAATTAAGATGATAAGATACTGACATAAATCATCCTCAAATCTAGTGGGCCATATTGCCCCAAAGAACATCTATAGGCAACAGTTATTGGGCTCAATGCCAAATTCCAGCCCACCCAAATTTCTGGGTTGGTTGGAGTTCAGCATTAGAAGTATTTTTTTTTAGTATAATTAATTCTGGATGGCTCACACACATCACTATGGGCCCCACCAGATGAGAGAGGATATACAATACATATATGAAATGGGCCAGACTGTTAGAATGCAAGCCCAGCAGTAGCCTAAGGCAGGGATGTCCCATGTGTAGGCAGTCCTATGGGCCTGGGGTATATGGCCCAAAAATCCACCTAATGTGTTCGAATTGAATAAAAAGGGGCAAGTATGATCAATCCCCTAAGGACCCTGCATGGATGGGTGGTGGGACATTCAACACATCGAGGTGGGCCACGAAGCAGGCTAGATGCCCCAACCTGGGTGTCCCTGCCCAGCAGACCACTTCCAGCCATACCACGGGCAACTCAAATGTATTTTGGATCTGAAATTTTACAGAGTGATACTTCCATAGGTGACCTACACCCCCACAAAATTTCAAGATTTTTGGACACTTAGAAATATTTTAATTTATCTAAATAAAATAGTCTGTCCAGAAAATCGGACTGACCTGGACGTCCCAACGTGGTGGGCTAGTCCGGCCCTTGCCACGGTGTACACAGAGGTCCATTGGCCCTGAAATTTGGTAAGTGGGTCCTAGAATAGGTGGAACATATCTCCACAAAATTTCAGAATTTTTAGACATATATAAATATTTTAATTTATTTAAAGAAATCAATCTGTCCTAAAAATCGGACTGATCTGGACACCGTATTGTAATGGGCCAGTCCAGCCACCACCATGGTGTGTACAGGAGTCCATTGGCCCCAAAATTTTGTAGGTGGGTCCTACCATAAGTGAACCACCTCTCTATAAAATTTTATGATTTTTGGATACTCATAAGTATTTTAATTAAATTAGGAATTTCAATCTGTCCAGGAAGGGATGTTGCTGTCCATGCATTGTTTACCCAATAAGGTGGGCCCAACCTTCATCCAAGAGGGGAAAAATGGAGGTTTAGTATTTTCTTCATAAAATAAAGTAAGGTGGGGTCCATAAAAGTGGCCCATCCTTCAGAGAAACCAAGCTGAAGTGTATGTTTTCCCTCCATACATGTGGGTTGGACAGCCCAACAAGGTGGACCGCCCACCCCTATGGGCCTCCTTTTTGGGTACCATATCATGGACCATCTGAGGTATGACCCATCACACCTCATGGTGGGGTCCACACCTTCTCATTACACTCCATACTTATAAATAAAATAATGACAATCATGATCCAAAAATCCATGCCAAAGATTGAACATGACAATCCATGCAACAGTCCAAGTTTTTGGACAGCAATACATGGCTGGACACATCAGCCTATATCTCAATAATCCCAGCCATAAAAAAGGTGTGTGGTCTTCCTCAGTGGGCCCCACATAAGTCCAAATCACATACTAGAACTAGGACACTTGCATGCATTTGATTAAGGTGTCCGATGATCATGGAGTTAGGTGATAAGAGCATCCCACCTTGCTGGATTTTTATTTTTATTTATTTTGGGACATCCAAGGCCCACTATAAATGGGCCACACACACTATCATCCATACATCAGAGAAAGAAAAGAAGGAAAGAGAGTAATCCGGCCATGGGGGTAGGGCCCCGCCACTAGTGGGCCCTCCCAAGAGTGAATCATACCCATACAACTACATTGATTTTACATGCAACATAAAATCACTACATGCATGATATATAATTGTTATGGATGGTTGGGATGCCATCCCAACATGATCCTTAGGGTCTAGATGACCTTAAGATGGAGTGGATTATAAAATACATCATGATGGGGTCCATGGAGAATGGCCCCATCATGGATCATGACATGCATGTAGGATGGGCCAAAGGGCCACATCCATGGGATCAAATGGGATCCCCACCATGGATTGGTGGGTCCCATATGATCCATCTAGAAAGAAAAAAGATCAAAGGGTAGAAAATAAGATCAACAATTATAATCACCCACCTTGAATCTTCAAGCTACCACCAACACTAGGTACTCCAAGCTCCAAGCTTAAAGGTTCAATGGTCAAGATGAATTTGTGGTGGCTAGATGGAGGAAGAAAGGAAGGGAAAGTTGCTGGAAATTGGGAGAGGGAGGGCTGAAAATTCTTCCATGAAAGAGGAAAATGAGAGAATGAAGGAGGAGAGAGAGAAAGGAAAGGTTGTAGGGGAGTCATCATTACTCTCCCTCCTTGGTTAGAGAAAGAAATCATAACCTATGGTGATACAAACAATGCTTGCTAGGGTAGGTTAGGTGTGGGTAGTGTTTAGGATGGGTAGTGTTTATTCCATGGGAATTGTAGTGTGTGTAGGTGGTGTGTATGGGAACTTGTGCCTGAGAGTGGTCCATATGCTTTTGTACAAAAAGTGGGCCACATGATGAAATGCTCACAACTTTTGATCTATAAGTCAGATGAATGCACAAGACGCGTCGTTGGAATCGCAACGACGATGCGGTCACAATGGTATAGGTCTCAACTCGATCCGAGTCGGGTCTTCATGACTGGGCTCACGGATGACCGCAAACACTATCCAAGGGTCACGGGTCGCCGGGATTCGACCGGTAGGACCGCGGGATCAAGATGGACGGAATGCATACTCACACACACACATGCACACATGCGAACTCGGGTCGGGTCTCACAAGAAGAAGAACAGTTAGTCTCTCTCTCTCTCTCTCTCTCTCTCTCTCTCTATTTTTGAAATCAGTTGCATTTGGATGCGGTCCTTCAACTCTGTAAATGCCTTCTCGCAAGCGTCACTCCAGACGAACTCGACGCCCTTCCGTGTCAACCGGGTCAGCGGTGCTGCAATACGGGAGAAACTCTCGATAAACCGCTGGTAATATCCCGCTAGACCAAGGAAGCTGCGAATCTCGGACACATTCGTGGGCTGGCCCCACCGACGCACTACATCAACCTTCGAGGGGTCCACAGCGACACCCTCCCTCGTCACCACGTGACCGAGGAACTTCATCTCCTCTTACCAAAACTCACACTTCTCCAGCTTCGCATACAGCTGGTGGGCACGGAGGGTCTCAAGCATAATCCGCAGGTGCTCAGCATGGTCCTCTCGAGTCCTCAAATATACAAGAATATCATCAATGAATACCACCACGAACTGATCAAGGAACGGCCGAAAAACCTCATTCATCAGCTGCATGAATATAGCAGGCGCGTTGGTCAGTCTAAATGACATGACCAGGAACTCGAAGTGACCATAGCGTGTCTGGAAAGCCGTCTTCAAAATGTCCTCCTCTCAGACCCGAATCTGAAGGTAACCGGAATACAAGTCTATCTTGGAAAAATACTGTGTACCCTGCAACTATTCGAACAAGTCATTAATACGAGGAAGCGAGTACCGGTTCTTGATGGTGACTCTGTTGAGCTCACAATAATCTACACAGAGTCGCAACGAACCATCCTTCTTTTTCACAAACAATACCGAGGCTCCCCAAGGTAAACTGCTAAGACGAATGAAACCTAACTCCCGGAACTCATCTAACTACTCCTGCAGTTTCCTCAACTCTAACGGTACCATTCGGTAGGGGGCCTTTGAGATGGGTGCAGTACCGGGCACCAAATCAATCTAGAACTCCACCTGTCGACGTGGAGGTAAACTCGGGATCTCCTGAAACACATTCGGGTACTCACAAATAACTGGCAGTTGCTCAATACTCTCTGCCACAAAATCCTCAACGACTGAAGCCAAGAAACTAAATAACAGCTCCCCTTTAGGCTCGGCAACGAACTGGAATACTGGCAAGCTTAGAATACGAAACGTAACTATCCTCACAGCACAGTCTAAGATGGCACCATACTCTGCAAGCCAGTCCATATCCAGAATAACATCAAAACCTGTCATCGGCATCACGAACAGATCGGCAGGAAGGAATATCTCGCCTACTAACACCGGGCAAGAAGGACAACTACGGGTCAACATAATAGACTTCCCCATGGGAGTCGAAACGGTCAAAGCTTCAGACATGGACTCCGATGGAATACCGGTCAATCGACAAAACTGCTCATCCATAAAAGAATGGGAGGCACTTAATCAAATAAAACATGAGCAATGCAGAAGAAACAAGAAGAATACCTCGACTACTCCACCTGGCCGATGATCGCGGTCTCCGCCTCGACGCCGCGTGCGTAAAAAGCTGCCCCGAGCCGGGTAGGGGAAGCAACCTTAAGACCGAGGGTCTCGAGTCCGCATCGCTGGCCGCGATACATACTGACCTGTGGACCGGACATGCGATATCCTCTCGCTGTGCCGCGGCCGTGCTCGCCGCCGCCGTCGCTGCCGCCGCCGAGGAGGTTCCGCTCGGCCGCTCGTCGGCCGAGGAGGAGCCCTAGAGCGGCGGTGGAAGCCGAGCCTCACGCTCGCCGAAGAGGACGAGGAGGAGGCAACTGCGGTGGCTCTGCTGCTGAATGGGGAGAGGACACTCACGCCTCCGATGCCCGACCTGTCCACAGCCGAAGCATACACCAGAAAAGGGGCCGGAAGATGAAGCGGCTGGCGGTGCTGATGATGATGAAGAAGCTACTAACTGAACCGCAGGCTGCCGAAATCCTGATCTGCCCCTCCTCCTCTGCTGACGGAGCTGCCTGGAGCTGCTGGCTGGTGCCCTCCTCTTCCGGTCTCCACCGGAACTCTGCTCTCTCGACCTCTGGGTCATAGCCTCCTCCTCATAAACCAGTGCCCGATGAATGAATTGGTCGAATGTCTCCAAAGAATGCCTTACCACACAGCTACGAAGGGCAGGACGCAACCCAGTCACAAAATGACGGGCCCTCATCTTCTCATCGCTGGTGAGATGAGGAGCAAATCTAGACAAGGCCAAGAAACGGGCCTCATACTAAGATACAGTCATATCACCCTGCACTAGGGTCTCAAACTCGATAGCCCACTGGATCTGAACATGCTCGGGGAAGAATTTCTAGTCGAAACGGACCACGAACTCCTCCCATGTCCAAACGAACTGAGGCCTGACCATCCTAGATACGGATGACCACCAATGATAGGCCTCACCCTGAAGAAGATAGGTCGTAAGGGATACTCTCTGACCCGCAGGACACTGAATAGTGTCGAAAATCCTCGCAACCTCAGTGTGCCTAGCCTCAGCGGCAGAAGGGTCAGGGTCACCACTAAACCTTGGGGGATTATGCTGCCGGAACTCTCGAGCTATCGCACTAGCACGTGGTAAATCAGACTACCTAGAAACCTCTGTGGTAGCAGGCTGACGGGTCTGCAATGCGGTGGCAACAAGTTGCATCAGCTGTTGGAAATGCTCGACTCCTATAGGTATTATTACAAAGGCAGGGACGACACTCTCCTCAGGCGGAGGCACGGGTGCGGTCGGCGGAGCAGGAGCCTCCGAAAGCGGAACAGCAGGCGAAGGAGGGGGGATAGGTGGGGGAACTGGAGCAACTAAAGGTACGGGTGCTACGAGCTTAACTGGGGGAGCAGGCCGGATCGAGACCTCAGGAATCGGATCCTCAACAACGGGAGCAGGATGTGCTCGAGTAGGAGGGTTAACTCGGGCGCCTCGTCCATGGGCACCACGACCACAGTCGCCAAGTCCACGCGGCATCGTCTACAAAATAATGACGACTCAAGGAATCAAGACAATTACAGGCTCAATACGGAGCGAAAGGAAGGATCTCGGGACACTACTTGTCCCATGTTCTTAGCAGACCTGCGATGTCATCCTTAGTCTTTCCAGAATTACCTGCTATGCTCTGATACCAACTCCTGTCACGCCCCAGACTCGGTATCCGGACTCACAAGGAACCCGATGGCCGGTTCTGGCCGCAACAGCCTCCGTAGTACCCCATTCTCGGCTCCTGAGGTAGGTTCCGATCCTGGGATCCTACAAGGAGGATTTTCATAACAATATAATCACTTCCAATGCGAGCATACCCAAGATCACAGCAAGTACATCTGAGAATAACAAAGGCACACATCACAAAATCCACTAAAAATTTGAACTTTTACAATCATCCAAAAGGTCCAAAAGGACATACATGAGAATAAAAAGGAAAAGAGAGAGAAATCAGCAACACTGGAGTCCTCACTGCTCAACTCTACTCCATGCTCTGCTGCTACGGCGCCTACCTAGAGTCTCCTGCACGTATCAATCGTGCATAAGCTTATAGAAGCTTAGAGGGTGGTGTAAGTGTGTGACAATGGTGCACAAAAGAATAGTAGGAGGTATAAGGAGAGAGGCATAATCAATGAACATATCACTAGTCTTACCAAGGCTTACCATGAATGCGATGCAATAAGTAATGAGTGCCATACCAAGGCAATGTATGAAAGGGGGGCTTGTACAGCTAATGCTAATGCGATGTAAGTAATGTCAGTGCTCATATCCAAACCATAAGTCAAGTACATTTTCAATCATAAGGAAATCACCGGGGTCCATTACACTGCTGAATGACTGCCGCTCTGCAGACCCCGCACAGTCAAACGAGCGTAAGAGACCTCACTACCCGCCTGTGGACAACCAATCACCAACAAGGCCTGAAGGTAGCGGACCCATTTACGAGCTGGTCAGACTCAGCCTAGCAATGCCTCCTCACACCAGGCAGGTAAGGCCACACCCCTATCCAACCGACTACACGACAGTGGGAGTCGCGGCCTAACGGTATAAGGCCCTCGTGCGCTCATGTATTCCACCCGGTCACGGCGTTGGAGCAGATCCTTGGTACCATGGAAGTTTTGGGAATCTCACCCATGGGCATCCTATGCACCCGGTATGCTCAAGTAATATTTCCGGTGTCCACACATGCGGCCATCCACAAATGTCCCTGTGGAGGCAAGGCCTCAATGAAGCAAGGGCGGTATCCTCATGAAATGCGATGCCAATGCATGAGTCGCACACACAAATCATGCACAAGTTTCAGGCACTCAATGTGCAAAAGGGAAGAAACTCCATCCCTGAATGACCACTATACAATGCAATCAATTCATACAGATGATGCATATGGGTTGCAACGATGTAAGTGTGCTACCTGAGGAATATGAAATCGTCTGTCCCAAGGAGGGTCAAGATCTAGGCACATCGACAGGTATTCTAAGAAGAAGAGAAGCCCTCTAGTGGGAGCCCAGTACTTTGGGATGACCCACAAACTAAGAGAGTCAAAATCCTAAGGAGGAACAGTCCTAGCTGGGCCCAAGGTGGGCCTTTAACCACCTATAAGGGCCTCTATGGGCCTACCTTAGGGCCACCAAGGAGGACATCCAACCTCAACTGGGTCCCAAAAGGTAGCCTACTATATATGTAAAGAAAGGTCCAAGGCACAATCAACCCATGGCCTAGTGGGCCATACACTAAGCCCAAAAACAAAGGCAACCTGGTGGGCCCTTAAGCAAGGTTAGGGCCCAACCATAAGGGTCATAGGTTCATTCATTGTAGTAGGCCTAATGGGCAGCCCATTATCCCAACATATGGGAAATTCTTAAATTTTTAACACATGTAAGTTGGGCCTCACATCTCGGCCCAAGTATGGATTTATTATAGTGGGCAAACAAGGGCCCAACTACTTGAGTATTTGGCCCATAAGGCCCATCACAATGACATGGTAAATATAGGACCCAAGGGTTCAATGGGCCTATCAAAAGTTCCAGCCCAACCAAGGCTATAAGGCCCTTACTTAACTAAGAGACTAGCCCAAGAAGAATCCTATTTGGGATGGGCCTTTAATCATACACTAATTAAGCCCAAAAAATAAAAATTAAGATGATAAGATACTGACATAAATCCTCCTCAAATCTAGTGGGCCATATTGCCCCAAAGAACATCTATAGGCAACAATTATTGGGCTCAATGCCAAATTCCAGCCCACCCAAATTTCTGGGTTGGTTGGAGTTCAGCATTAGAAGTATTTCTTAGTATAATTAATTCTGGATGGCTCACACACATCACTGTGGACCCCACCAGATGAGAGAGGATATACAATACATATATGAAATGGGCCAGACTGTTAGAATGCAAGCCCAGCAGTAGCCTAAGGCAGGGATGTCCCATGTGTAGGCAGTCCTATGGGCCTGGGGTATATGGCCCAAAAATCCACCTAATGTGTTCTAATTGAATAAAAAGGGGGCAAGTATGATCAATCCCCTAAGGACCCTACATGGATGGGTGGTGGGACATTCAACACATCGAGGTGGGCCCACGAAGCAGGCTAGATGCCCCAGCCTGGGCGTCCCTGCCTAGCAGACCACTTCCAGCCACACCACGGGCAACTCAAATGTATTTTGGATCTGAAATTTTACAAAGTGATACTTCCATAGGTTACCTACAGATTTTTGGACACTTAGAAATATTTTAATTTATTTAAATAAAATAGACTGTCCAGAAAATCGGACTGACCTGGATGTCCCAACGTGGTGGGCCAGTCCGGCCCTTGCCATGGTGTACACAGAGGTCCATTGGCCCTTAACTTTGGTAAGTGGGTCCTAGAATGGGTGGAACATATCTCCACAAAATTTCAAAATTTTTAGACATATATAAATATTTTAATTTATTTAAAGAAATCGATCTGTCCTAAAAATCGGACTGATCTAGACACCGTATTGTAATGGGCCAGTCCAGCCACCACCATGGTGTGTACAGGTGTCCATTGGCCCCAAAATTTTGTAGGTGGGTCCTACCATAAGTGAAACACCTATCTGTAAAATTTTATGATTTTTGGATACTCATAAATATTTTAATTAAATTAGGAATTTCAATCTGTCCAGGAAGGGATGTTGCTGTCCATGCATTGTTTACCCAATAAGGTGGGCCCAACCTTCATCCAAGAGGGGAAAAATGGAGGTTTAGTATTTTCTTCATAAAATAAAGTAAGGTGGGGTCCATAAAAGTGGCCCATCCTTCAGAGAAACCAAGCTGAAGTGTATGTTTTCCCTCCATGCATGTGGGTTAGACAGCCCAACAAGGTGGACCGCCCACCCCTATGGGTCTCATTATGGGTACCATATCATGGACCATCTGAGGTATGACCCATCACACCTCATGGTGGGGTCCACACCTTCTCATTACACTCCATACTTATAAAGAAAATAATGACAATCATGATCCAAAAATCCATGCCAAAGATTGAACATGACAATCCATGCAACAGTCCAAGTTTTTGGACAGCAATACATGGCTGGACACATCAGCCTATATCTCAATAATCCCAGCCATAAAAAGGGTGTGTGGCCTTCCTCAGTGGGCCCCACATAAGTCCAAATCACATACTAGAACTAGGACACTTGCATGCATTTGATTAAGGTGTCCGATGATCATGGAGTTAGGTGATAAGAGCATCCCACCTTGCTGGATTTTTATTTTTATTTATTTTGGGACATCCAAGGCCCACTATAAATGGGCCACACACACACTATCATCCATACATCAGAGAAAAGAGAAGAAGGAAAGAGAGTAATCCGGCCATGGGGGTAGGGCCCCGCCACTAGTGGGCCCTCCCAAGAGTGAATCATACCCATACAACTACATTGATTTTACATGCAACATAAAATCACTACATGCATGATATATAATTGTTATGGATGGTTGGGATGCCATCCCAACATGATCCTTAGGGTCTAGATGACCTTAAGATGGAGTGGATTATAAAATACATCATGATGGGGTCCATGGAGAATGGCCCCATCATGGATCATGACATGCATGTAGGATGGGCCAAAGGGCCACATCCATGGGATCAAATGGGATCCCCACCATGGATTGGTGGGTCCCATATGATCCATCTAGAAAGAAAAAAAGATCAAAGGGTAGAAAATAAGATCAACAATTATAATCACCCACCTTGAATCTTCAAGCTACCACCAACACTAGGTACTCCAAGCTCCAAGCTTAAAGGTTCAATGGTCAAGATGAATTTGTGGTGGCTAGATGGAGGAAGAAAGGAAGGGAAAGTTGCTGGAAATTGGGAGAGGGAGGGCTGGAAATTCTTCCATGGAAGAGGAAAATGAGAGAATGAAGGAGGAGAGAGAGAAAGGAAAGGTTGTAGGGGAGTCATCATTACTCTCCCTCCTTGGTTAGAGAAAGAAATCATAACCTATGGTGATACAAACAATGCTTGCTAGGGTAGGTTAGGTGTGGGTAGTGTTTAGGATGGGTAGTGTTTATTCCATGGGAATTATAGTGTGTGTGGGTGGTGTGCATGGGAACTTGTGCCTGAGAGTGGTCCATATGCTTTTGTACAAAAAGTGGGCCACATGATGAAATGCTCACAACTTTTGATCTATAAGTCGGATGAATGCACAAGACGCGTCGTTGGAATCGCAACGACGATGCGGTCACAATGGTATAGGTCTCAACTCGATCCGAGTCGGGTCTTCATGACTGGGCTCACGGATGACCGCAAACACTATCCAAGGGTCACGGGTCGACCGGTAGGACCGCGGGATCAAGAACGACGTAATGCATACTCACACACACACATGAAAACATCCGAACTCGGG